>NC_053025.1:474580912-474677432 GCF_003073215.2 Triticum urartu
GCGATGATGATCTTACAAGTGAGCTAGCTGGTATTTTTGAATGTACAATTGGAAACATGACTTTCACTTACCTTGGCCTACCCCTTGGCACTAATAAACCCTCCATTCAAGACTTAATGCCACTGGTGTGCTCTGTTGAACGAAGAATGACTTCTACTTTGGCGATGATGTCGTACGGAGCAAAGCTGTCTTTGGTAAACACAGTCATCACCTCACTTACTATCTTCGCCTTATGCACGTTGAAGTTTCCCCCCAAAATTTTGGAGCTACTTGATAAGATTCGTCGGAAATGCCTCTGGACTAAGAAAACTGAGCAAGGGGAGAAATGCAACTCCTTGGTTGCCTGGGATAGGATTTGTCGCCCAAAAGAAAGTGGAGGCCTTGGGATCATCAATTTAAAGATCCAAAGTGATGCCCTCCTACTCAAATACTTACAAAAATTTTACAACCATCATGACCTACCTTGGGTTGACCTCATTTGGTCTATTACTACTCAGACAAGATACCACATGCTTCCGACCCTTGTGGCTCATTTTGGTGGCGAGATGTTCTTAAATTAACTCCAATCTATCGTGGCATATCCAAAGTGGAGATTTACCGTGGCGACAAAGTACTCATGTGGAAGGATTTATGGCTTGAAGATATCTTATCTGACTCTCACCCAAGGGCCTTCTCCTTTGCTCGAAATGAAGATATATCCGTGCAACAATTTCTCACTGTCACCTCCCTCGACGAGGCGTTCCACCTTCCTTTATCCATGCAAGCGCGTGATGAGGTCAGAAATATTCAACACCTTGTTGCCCACGTCACCTTAGACAATGGTCACAACATAAAGGATGTTTGGTCTTATATCTGGGGGACAACTGAATACGCTGCTAGAAGGTTCTATAAATTCTGCTTCAGAAATGTCAAAGCTCACAAAACGTACCATTGGTTGTGGAAATCAAAAGTTACAGTCAAGATAAAAGTCTTTGGCTGGCTTCTCCTCTCTGATCGCCTCAATACTAGAGACATGCTCAAGCGAAGGCACTATAATGTTGGAGATGATCTAAGCTGCCTCCTCTGTGGTCATGCCCAAGAGGATGTTGATCACATGATCCTCAACTGTCCATTTAGTAAACATTGCTAGTCCAGACTTGGGATGAATCCAGAACAACATACCACGCGACTACCCTGGTTGGAAACGGCCAAGAAAAACTGGAATAAACCTATGTTCATGGAGGCATTCATTCAAGCATCTTGGAGTATTTGGAAGTAGAGGAATGACAAACTATTCAGACAAATCAACCCCTCCTATAACTCTTGGCTAGATAGATTTAAAACAGACTTTGGTCTTCTTCAATATAGGGTCAAAGAAAATATGAAGGACTTCATTTTCCTTTTGTTAGACTCCCTTCCTTCTGACTAGTCTGCTTTTGCTAGTCTTGCCACCCCTTGCCACAAAGTGGCCAGGGTTGCCCCTTGTAAACACCTTGTACAATGTAATGTAAATGTTTGAAAGGTAATATATATCACAGTGGGAGCCTCTCCCACTGTCACAGGCTTCAAAAACAAAAATTCCGTTTTAAATTGCTACTTTATCATGATAAGTTTTATGAGAAAGAGTTGTTGTTATGATGCTAGGAAAAGTGATTGAAATTATCATCGATCAAATTTGTGCACTTTGCTAGCATTGACACTTCATAAATTATTTCTTTTATCATTTACCTACTCAAGGACGAGTATGAATTAAGCTTGGGGATGCTGATACGTCTCCAACATATCTATAATTTATGAAGTATTCATGCCATGTTTACAACAATTTTATATGATTTTGGTATGATTTGCAAGGAACTAACCCGGACTGACGTTGTTTTCAGCAGAACTACCATGGTGTTGTTTTTTGTGCCAAAATGAAAGTTCTCCAAATGAGCTGAAACTTTTTGACGATTTTTTTTGGAACAAAAGAGACCCCCGAAGCTTCGTGGAAGGACCAGAAGGTAAAGGAGTAGGGCACAAGACACCGGGGCGCGCCTGGTGGGCCTGGCTTGCCCCGGTGGGTTGTGCTCACCTCGAGGCCCATCTTAGTGTGAAACCAACTCCAAAAAATCCTATAAATAGAGAAACCATCAGAAATAAACCTAGATTCGAAGTTCCGCCGCTACAAGGCTCTGTACCATCGAAAACCAATCTAGACCCCGTTCCGGGACCCTACCGGAGGGGGGAATCATCTCCGGTGGCCATCTTCATCATCCCGGCGGCCACCACGATGAGGAGGGACTAGTCCACCCTCGGGGCTGAGCATTTGTACCAGTAGCTATGTGTTTAATATCTCTCTCTCTCTCTCCCTCTTGTTCTTGAGATGTCGCGATCTTGATGTATCGCGGGCTTTGTTAATATAGTTGGATCATATGGTATTTTCCCCTCTCTATCTTGTGATGAATTGAGTTTTCCCTTTGAGATTTCATTTTATCGGATTGAATACTTTTATGGATTTGAGAGCACTTGATATATGTCTTGCAAATGAATACTCGTGGTGACAATAGGGTATTATTTTGATTCACTTGATATATGTTTTGGCACTCAACTCGCGGATTCCCGAGGTGACATTGGGGTAATATACGCATATGGGTTGATGCACGTTCTTGTCTTTGCTTCTCCGATAGAAATCTTGGGCACTCTTTGAAGTTCTTTGTGTTGGATTGAGTATTATGAATCTGAAATTATTTGGTGTTATTTTAGTACAAACTCTTGGATAGATCGATCGAAAAGAATAGCTTCGAGGTGGTTTCGTACCCTACAAATAATTGCTTCTTATGTTCTCCGCTAGATAGGAACTTTGGAGTGATTCTTCATCGCACTTTGAGGGGTGGTTATATGATCCAATTATATTAGCACTGTTGAGAGATTGCACTAGCGAAAGTAAGGACCCTAGGCCTCATTTTCAAGCATTGCAATACCGTTTTTGTGCCTGTTTACTATTTGCTACCTTGCTGTTTTTATTTATTCAGATTATAAAAATATATTTCTACCATCCATATTACACTTTTATCACCATCTCTTCACCGAACTAGTGCACCTATACAATTTGCCATTGTATTAGGTGTGTTGGGGATACGAGAGATTTCTTGTATTTGGTTGTAGGGTCGTTTGAGAGAGACCATCTTCATCCTACACCTCCCGCGGATTGATAAACCTTAGGTCATCCACTTGAGGGAAAATTGCTACTGACCTACAAAACTCTACGCTTGGAGGCCCAACACGTGTCTACAAGAATAAAGTTGCATAGTAGACATCAATCCCCCGAACCAGACCTGGGGATCTGATCTCATCTCACATGTCCTGAAGACTTCGTGGTGTCACTGGGGAGTTGCCGAGCGAAAGCCTTGCGCTTTGTCGCAGATGACGGTGATGCTCGTGGGTGTCACTCTCTTCCTAAAGATGTCCTTTGTGCTCCTCTTCGTGTCGAGTACCGGGAGAAGACCCTTGTCCCTTTTGGACTCAGGAATGGCGATGCTTTGCATCGTTTTCTCTCCTGGGGCGTTGTCGTGAAGCTTAGGTTTTTAGGGCGTTGTGTGGTGTTGTATCCAGCTCTACCTATGTTCTCTTTTGGCATCATAGTCGCTTGTGTTATGTATGATCCGATCATCATGGGATCGGCATTGTACAAGAGTTAACTCGCCATCTTGTATCGTTCAGCCATGTACTTGGTGTTGGGTATCGTTGCATGGAAAAAAATCTACGCACACGCAACGATCTAGCCATGGAGATGCATAGCAATGTGGGGGAGAGTGTTTCTACGCACCCTCGTAGACCGTAAGCGGAAGCGTTTCACAATGCGGTTGATGTAGTCGAACTTATTCACGCTTCAACCGATCAAGTACCGAATGCATGGCACCTCCGCATTCTACACACGTTCAACTCGGTGACGTCCCTCGCCTTCTTGATCCAGCAAGACGTCGAGGTAGTAGATGAGTTCCGTCATCACGGCAGCGTGGTGACGGTGATGGTGAGGTGATCTCTGCAGGGCTTCGCCTAAGCATAATGAAAATTGTAGGGTAACGCAACAGAAAACAAAAAATTTCCGACCTACGCACCAGCCCATGACCACTATGGAGACCGCATACATGGTTTGATCTTTTTCGTTACCGACTCGTAGCGCAGCGGGAGGTAGAGTCGATGGCGATCGGCGGTGCAGATCCCCGCAGCTAGGATTTACAACCTCCCAACCGCGAGGATGCATACCCTCATCTGCACTTCAGACAGCCCTCCGGGAGGCGGTCAAATAGCCCCCCCGGACGGTGTCACGGAAAGCCCTTCGGGGGGACCTTCGAAACTCAAATGGTCACTCGGACAGCCCTTCGGGAGGACCTTCGAAACTCAGACGGTCACACGGACAGCCCTTCGGGAGGCACTCACGAACTAAGACCGAAACTACGATCTCTCTACAAAGTTGCACACATACGGTGTCATCTATCCGGTAGGGCTTCGCCATCCAGAACTAGTTCCTGCCGGAACCCAGACAACCTTTCGGCTCTACAAAACTATTTCCTGGGGAGGGAGGGAGAGAGAGAAGCCAGATCATTGCATGGCACTTGTATGTGAGAAGGGATGAGGAGAATGGCAGCCCCTTCTCCTTTTATAGGCCAAGGCAAGGGGTGGGGTGGTGGAGGAAATACCAAAACACCCATGCTACATGTCCCACATGAAGGGTGAAATGGTAACTCAAGTGGGGCACCATGGAGGCACCCCCTTGGCCAGCCACAACCTTGCCCCCTCCCATGGGGGGGCAACAAGCCACCAACATGTCTCCTAGAAACATGGGTGCTCCCTAGACAAAAAGCCACCAAACATGTAACCCCCGATTCGTGGGATCTTGTCCCCTCGTGCTGAGACAAGATGTTTTCCGCGAAACATTTTTTTTGAAAAGTTTCGGAAGGTCCCAGAACATTTCCGGCACCCTCTAAAATTATTCTGGGCATGATCCGAAACATTTCCGGTGTGGTGATTTTTATCAGCGAAAAGCAACAACGGCGGTTACGGCAGCTCCGGAACATTTTCAGTTTTTTCTCTCCGAAAATTTCCAAAAGTTCCCGGACCAATTCTGGGACCCTCTAAGAATTTCCAGGCGAGTACCAACACCATTTTGACCTAATAATATATTCCGAAACAACTTTTCGTTTTTACCGAAACTCTTTCGGTGTTCTCTCTCCGGAACTCTTCCGTTGTCTCTGAAACTTTTCTGGTGACTTTCTCTCAGACTCCCTGTCTAGTATTCAGCAGATAGATGACCCTTAAGCGTGTGACCCTATAGGTTCGGTGAAGTATAGACATGACCTGGAACCCCTTCCGATCAATGATCAACATCGGAGCCGTGGACACCCATATTGACCCCTATACCCACACGAATGAATATTCGAGTGAACCTCCAGTTGCCGTGTGCTATTCCTGTTGCTTCGTGATATGTTACAAATACCCGAGGTGAGATTTACTTGCATCCCCGTGGATCAACGACTTGTCCACTATGCTAGTTACCTTGTTACCGGCTTTGTTCTCTTTTCTCGTTTCCGTGTTGCGGCATCCCTGTGATCAAATCACACTGTGTCTGGCCAGACGATGATGGATACCGTAACACCGAGAGGGCCCGAGAATATCTCTCCATCGTCGGAGGAGCAAATCCCAATCTTGAGCTATCAAGTTACTTGACACACTTTTCCATGAACCCGTAAGCCGCCGGAATAGCCACCCATTTACGGATGATGTTTAACAAACCCCAAAGTTCATGAAGCAAGTATGAAGAAACTCGATACTCTCATGGTCTAAGGAATTATGCAAACATTAACCATCTCTGTGTTATGTACCATTAACTTGTGACAAACGAATCTCATAGCATAACATCAATCCAGGTCGATTCAACACAAATGTTCTCTTAACATTGTGCCCTCAAAGTTTCTGGCATTGACATGCCCATGACCAGGAAAACAGAATCATCATGCAACACTTGAGCTAGTCTTAGAGGCCAGACTAGAAATACTTCTTACCGTTTATTATTCCACACGTGCATATGAGTCTTCCTCCGAGCCTCGTGTTATTGCATACTCGATAACCATAGCAGTTATAGCATGGAACATAAACATAATTATGAACATGGAGATAAGTAATAGCATTTATTATTGCCTATAGGGCATATCTCCTACAAAAATATGACCGCATGTGTAAACGGTGGAGGGGGCGCCACACACGGCTAGGCAATTGTCTGGTGTGTGCTAGGTGCACCGTTGCCACATATATATAGGTGGGAGGGAGGGAGGAGCAGCCATAGGAGGCGCCCAAGTAGGAGGAATCCTACTTGGAGTCCCTCCCAAGGCGTCCCCTACCATATATAACCGAGGGGGGAGGAAAGAGGGTGGGAGGGAAGGAAATGGGAATCCAAATCCACACTTTCTTTTCCCTTCTCCCCTTTCCTTCTCCTCCTTAGGCCGGACTATATGGGGGCACACCAGCCCCATGTGGTTGGTGTGTTTCCCCCTCTTGGCCCATAAGGCCCATATCTTTTATCGGGGTGCCCGGAACCCCTTCCGGTGACCCGATAAGTACCCGGTACCCCCCGAAACACTTCTGGTGTATGAATACCCTCGTCCTATATATCAATCTTTACCTCTTGACCATTTTGAGATTCCTCGTAATGTCTGTGATCTCATCCGGGAAACTAAACAATATTCGGTCACCAAATCACATAACTCATATAATACTATATCGTCATCGAACGTTAAGCGTGCGGACCCTACGGGTTCGAGAACTATGTAGACATGACCGAGACACCTCTCCGGTCAATAACCAATAGCGGAAACTAGATGCCCATATTGGCTCCTACATATTCTATGAAGATCTTTATCGGTCGAACTGTTATGACAACATACGTAATTCCCTTTGTCCATCGGTATGTTACTTGCCCAAGATTCGGCCGTCGGTATCTTCATACCTAGTTCAATCTCGTTACCGGCAAGTCTCTTTACTCGTTCCGTAATACATCACCTCGTGACTAACTCCTTAGTCATTTGCTTGCAAACTTATGATGTGTATTATCGAGAGGGCCCAGAGATACCTCTCCGATACTCGGAGTGACAAATCCTAATCTCGATCTATGCCAACTCAACAAACACCTTCGGTGATACCTGTAAAGCATCTTTATGATCACCCAGTTACGTTGTGATGTTTGATAGCACACAAGGTATTCCTCCGGTATCTGGGAGTTGCCTAATCTCATAGTCGAAGGAATAAGTATTTGGCATGAAGAAAACAGTAGCAATAAACTAAACGATCATTATGCTAAGCTAATAGATGGGTCTTATCCATCACACCATTATCCTAGTGATCTGATCCCGTTATCAAATGACAACTCATCTCCATGGTTAGGAAACCTTAACCATCTTTGATCAACAGGCTAGTCTAGTAGAGGCTCACTAGGGACACAGTGTTTGTTTATGTATTCACACATGTATTAAGGTTTCCAATCAATAGAATTCTAGCATAAATAATAAACCCTTATCACGAATAAGGAAATATAAAATAACAACTTTATGATTGCCTCTAGGGCATATTTCCTTCAGTCTCCCACTTGCACTAGAGTCAATAATCTAGTTCACATCGCCATGTGATTAACCCCCATAGTTCACATTGCCATGTGACCAATACCCAAAGATTTTACTAGAGCCAAATAATATAGTTCACATCGCCATGTGATTTAACACCCAAAGAGTACTAAGGTGTGATCATGTTTTGCTTGTGAGAGAGGTTTAGTCAACGGGTCTGTCATATTCAGGTCCGTATGTATTTTGCAAATTTTTATGTCTACAATGCTCTGCATGGAGCTACTCTAGCTAATTGCTCCCACTTTCAATATGTATCCAAATCGATGACTCAGAGTCATCTGGATCGGTGTCAAAGCTTGCATCAACGTAACTCTTTACGACGAACTCTTTATTACCTCCATAACCAACAAATATTTCCGTAGTCCTCTTTAGGTACATAAGGATAATTTTGACCGATGTCCAGTGATCTACTCCTGGATCACTATTGTACCCCCTTGCTAAACTCATGGCAAGTCACACAACAGGTCCGGTACACGGCATGGCATACTTTATAGAACCTATGACTGAGGCATAGGGAATGACTTTCATTCTCTCTTTATATCCTGCCATGGTCGGGTTTTGAGTCTTACTCAACTTCACACCTTGTAAAGTAGGCAAGAACCCTTTATTTGACTGATCCATTTTGAACTTCTTCAAAACTTTATCAAGGTATGTGCTTTGTGAAAGTCCTACCAAGCGTCTTGATCTATCTCTATAGATCTTGATGCCCAATATATAAGCAGCTTCACCGAGGTCTTTCATTGAAAAGTTCTTATTCAAGTATCCTTTTATGCTATCCAGAAATTCTATATCATTTTCGATCAACAATATGTCATCCACATATAATATCAGAAATGCTACAGAGCTCCCACTCACTTTCTTGTAAATACAGGCTTCACCGTAAGTCTGTATAAAACCATATGCTTTGATCACCTCATCAAAGCGTATATTCCAACTCTAAGATGCTTACACCAGTCCATAGATGGATCGCTGGAGCTTGCTCACTTTGTTAGCACCTTTAGGATCGACAAAACCTTCCGGTTGCATCATATACAACTCTTCTTTAAGAAATCCATTAAGGAATGCAGTTTTGACGTCCATTTTCCAGATTTCATAATCATAAAATGCGGCAATTGCTAACATGATTTGGACAGACTTAAGCATCGCTACGGGTGAGAAAGTCTCATTGTAGTCAACTCCTTGAACCTGTCAAAAACTTTTTGTGGCAAGTTGAGCTTTGTAGACAATGATATTACCATCAGCGTATGTCTTCCTCTTGAAGATCCATTTATTCTCAATGGCTTTCCGATCATCGGGCAAGTCCACAAAATTCCACACTTTGTTCTCATACATGGATCCTATCTTGGATTTCATGGCCTCAAGCCATCTGTCGGAATCTCGGCTCATCATAGCTTCTTCATAGTTCATAGGTTTGTCATGGTCTAATAACATGACTTCCAGGACAGGATTACCATACCACTCTGGTGCGGAACATGCTATGTTCGACCTACGAGGTCCAGTAGTAAATTGATCTAAAGTTTCATGATCATCATCATTAGCTTCCTCTCTAGTTAGTGTAGGCATCACAGGAACATATTTCTCTGATTTGCTACTTTCCAATTCGAGAGAAGGTACAATTACCTCATCAAGTTCTACTTTCCTCTCACTAACTTCTTTGGAGAGAAACTCCTTCTCTAGAAAGGATCCATTCTTAGCAACAAAGATCTTGCCTTCAGATCTGTGATAGAAGGTGTCGGTGTCAAAACCGGCGGATCTCGGGTAGGGGGTCCCGAACTGTGCGTCTAAGGCGGATGGTAACAGGAGGCATGGGACACGATGTTTTACCCAGGTTCGGGCCCTCTTGATGGAGGTAAAACCCTACGTCCTGCTTGATTTATTCTTGATGATATGAGTATTACAAGAGTTGATCTACCACGAGATCGGAGAGGCTAAACCCTAGAAGCTAGCCTATGGTATGACTGTATGTTGTCCTACGGACTAAAACCCTCCGGTTTATATAGACACCGAAGGGGGCTAGGGTACACAAGGTCGGTTACAAAGGAGGAGATATACATATCCGTATTGCCTAGCTTGCCTTCCACGCCAAGTAGAGTCCTATCCGGACACGAGACGAAGTCTTCAATCTTGTATCTTCATAGTCCAACAGTCCGGCC
This sequence comes from Triticum urartu, assembly GCF_003073215.2. NCBI lineage: Eukaryota > Viridiplantae > Streptophyta > Magnoliopsida > Poales > Poaceae > Triticum > Triticum urartu. Next base: position 474,590,697 of record NC_053025.1, read on the forward strand.
AAAGGATATAGTCCGGCTGTCCGGAGACCCCCTAATCCAGGACTCCCACAGTAGCTCGTGAACCAGGCTTCAATGACGATGAGTCCGGCGCGCAGTGTTGTCTTCGGCATTGCAAGGCGGGTTCCTCCTCCGAATACACCACGAAAGAATTTGAATACAAGGATAGTGTCCGACACTGCAAAATAAGTTCCACATACCACCATAGAGAGAATAATATTTCCACAAATCTAATCTGCTGACATGTTTCGGCAACATGACATCATGTCATGGCCCGGTGATTATTCGAACCATTTATTTTAACTAGCCCCGCACATAACGCAAGGCAGTTTCTTGACACGTCTTATCAAAGCAGAGATCGTGTCCCCCTTATTACGGGATTCTCATCAATACGGTCGTGGGTAACCCAACCGCGCCTAGGACTCTAGATTTTAGGCAAGTCCCAAATGGCCACAAGGAGGACGCTTGATATTCACCCTCTTTATAAAGGGTCAAGGCTTTTACTTTTTCCTCCCGTGCTCAATCGAATCCTTCCCCCGCCTCGAGTTCTAACACCCAAAGCCCAGGTCAGGTGCTTCGGACCTTCAATCATGTCCGGATCCAGCCTCTAGGGTCGATGGATGCCCTCCTCCATCACGGAAGAGGATATCAAGAAGTTGAGGGAGGCAAGATACTTGACCGCCGAAGTCTCACATCGGCTGCCTGCCCGAGGGCAGGTCGTCCCTACTCCTGAACCCAATGAAGACGTCGTATTTATCTCCCACTTCCTCTGAGGACTAGGCCTCACTCTGGATCCCTTCGTAAGGGGTTTGATGTTCTATTACGGGCTTGATTTCCACGATCTAGCCCCGGATTCCTTTCTCCACATCTCGGCATTTATTGTTGTATGTGAGGCCTTCCTCCGCATTACCCCTCACTTCGGCCTGTGGCTCAAGACCTTTGATGTGAAGCCGAAGACGGTTGAGGGGCAGCATGCAGCGTGTGGAGGGGCATTAATAAGCAAGATCGCTGGAGCTTCGTGGCCAAAGGCTTCCTTTCCAGAGATGTCCGGATTATGGCAACGGGAGTGGTTCTACGTCATCGCTCCCAGAAGTGCCAAGTGGGTAGCTTCCCCCGCCTTTCGCTCGGGCCCTCCACCACAACTGATGTCATGGATCAGCGGGGGGCTGAGCTAGGGTCCTGCCAAGGATGTGCCCATACTGCAGAGCCGCATCCGAGATCTCTTTGAGGGAGATTTTAGTTTGGTTATGGTAGTGCAAGTCATGCTGGTTCATCGAGTCCAGCCTTGCAAACGCCGGCCCCTCCGCTTGTGGGAATTCAACCTAGAAGGACCACGCGCTATTCAGAATTTCCTCGGCCTGACGCACGAGGAGATGTACAAGTCGTTCTTTGGACCCCAAATAGAGTGTCCGGACACCTCCGAGGACATGGGCCTGAGCAGCAACCGCACCACGGCCCAAGTAAGTAATCCTCTAGCCGAACACACTGTCTTTCATTCATCATGACGTCATTCTGAAGAATCGCTTTTTGACCAGGACTGGATAACAAAAGTGAAGATGATCCGGTGTTCGGCCCCCTTTCTCGAAGGCTTGGACAATCCGGTGCTGGAAAAGATGCTCGAGCCAGCACCTTGCCCGGTGCCCTCAAAGGAAGATGAAGGGGGAATAAAGAGGGCGAAAGCGGGCCCCCACCGCTACCTATTCCAACCGAGGGAACGAGCGCCTCCGTGAGGGAGGATAACCAAGGGAAGGAATCTGACATTCCCTCGCCCCGGGGGAGGAAGAGGACTACCTCTGATGATCCGGAAACCAAGGTTTCCAAACAGGAGAAGAAAACTCCACTAGAGGGTCCCGCCTCGGAGGGTGCTCTTGCCGCACAAAGTCCGTGCGGGGATCAGCCCTCTAACGAGCTGTAAGTAATCAAAAATTACTTAATAGTGAAGATATACTACCTTACTTCTGAGGAAGATAACCGAAGCATCTATCTTGCAGTTCGGATCAGAGCCCTTCTCAGCAGAGCTCGTCTTCGGGGGATCTTCTTCCGGAGATGATGGAGAGAGAAACGCCTCCCCCGGACTCCCTGGCTCAAGAAGCGGGCGACCTTGAAGTGTCATCGCAGAGTTTCTCCATATCCGGCAAGTCCAGAAGGTAATCCCATGGTCACCCGAAGCCCTCAGTATCTGGCTCTTGAAGAGAGCAATCAAAAGAGTCCAGCACTACCTGGTATGCGGTCGGACGTACTGAAGGGTCTGCTAGAGCGAGCGACTATCTCAGAAGGGCACCGTACATTAATGTGTACAGTGATTGAAAGGATTTCGTTCGCCGAAAACGGGTTGCATGAAGACTTTATGAGTCTACTAACGGGCTTTGAGGTACATAAAATGATATACATTTGTGATGGTACCGCGCATTTTATGTGTGCCCTGTGTAGATAGTAGCCCCTGAGACTCTGGTTGTCATCGAGAACAGCGGTGAACGAAGGATCATAGTCCCAGGTAATAACCAGACCGCCTTTATGTGCAGGTGTCTGAAGCTCCGGGGGCTAGCCGGGCTGATGGGGTTGCCGAACTAAAGCGGCAACTGGATGCGGCGGATGCCGACATCAAGCTTGTTAACAAGCGGCTTGACGGGGCACGGGGTAGGTGATATTTATAGTGGATGTCACATAGTAAGAGCAGTGTGATGCCAGTATCTTTAATATGTTGTGACTGCAGATGGAGCTGCCGCCGTGGAGGCCTTGCGGGCGGAGCTTGCCCGGGCCAAGGAGCAAGCAAGGAGTAGTAATGCGGCCACTTTGAAGGCGGCCTAAGAGTTGAGAGCCGAGAAGGCCGCTCATAGCGAGACCAAAGAGAAAATGGCCACTATGGATGCAAAGTTAAAAGACACTGCCGACCGCTGCCAGTTTCTTGAAGAAGAAAACCGGGCGAAGGCTATGGACCTTGAAAAGGCCACAATGGCGACCAAAGACACCCGCTCTGCAATGAGAGCGAAGAAGGAGGAACTGCGTGAAGCCGGGGACATTATGGCTGGGAAGCCCTTTATGCTGCGGAAGAAGTTCGGCGATCCACGGTATGCTCCTCTGGATCGGCTGTGGAGTTAGGCCGACGCATATATGGACTTAGCGGCAAGCGCTGTCGATGCGGCCGAATACTTCAGAGATCAAACAGATCGTGAAGTGGACAAGCTGTTCTGGTCGCAATTTAACGTTCAAGAGCGTCCGCTTCCATTGACTGATCAACTTGCCGAATGGGCCGAACTCAATAGATTGTCCGGACTCGCCATGAGGTCTGTCGTGGATCATCTGTGGCCGGAAAGGCCAAAGTCGAACATCTATTTTAGCTTGGTGCGGCAGTTCCTTGGTGCGGTGCCACACATTAATGCGATGAAGAGGTCGGCGTGCATAGAAGGCTCGCGGATGGCCCTTGCCCGTGTCAAAACATACTGGGCGGAGATGGATGCCACCACTGTCGTGGCGCAGGGTTCGGCCATAGGCCGAGTGACTGCCGAGCACTATTTTGAAGAAGTTCTTGAGGGCGCTCGTGCGATAGAGGCCCAGTGCTCGAAGAATGTTATGTTTGAGTGATATGTATTCCTATTGTAAAAACAACGTTTTATTGATTTTATCAAGGCTATATTTATACTTTTGCCCAAAAGTATTGTGATGCCACCTGTGCGGCCGTTTATGTATACATGTATATAACCTGAAAGATTGCAGTCGTCGGCTTCAGCCCCCACGCATATAATGCGGGGGTGTTCGCGGAAGACGCGTATTCACACTTAATCCAACGTCTTGGTCCTATTAAGGAGGTGATAGCGCAGCGAACTAGGCAACCGGACTATAATACTTTAACACTTTCACTTAGCCATAGGAGTTTGACAGTGGGGCTACTAGATAGCCCCTGGTGGCTCCACACTCGTCCGGATTCGGGTGCGTACATGCCTGGCCGGGAAACGGCCCTTCGTTAATGCGGAGGAATCCCGAAGATTCGAATAAGTCATCGAGTGGTTGACCAGTCTCACGCTATATCATGACAGTCAGTTTTTGGCTTTCTCTACTGAGGTGCTCGTCCGGATGAACCAGGGCACAATCGCAGTAGTTCTCCTGGTGCCGCCTTAGCCGATAGAGCGGAACGTAAGGCAGCAAAACACAGGAGCCGGGCAAACCCAACATTTGACCAAAGACATGATTCGGAGCTGATGCATATAAGGCCAAACTCGCGACGCCGAACACTCCCTAAGGTATTCGGTCTTTATGGTGTAAACCAGGTCTAAAACAGTACCCTTTGTAATAAGCCCCTGGTGTCCAGGTACGTGCATTATTCTAGCGTGCCCACATGCCAAGACGTCAGCATCCTTCTCGATTTTACTGAGAAATCGAGGGATGTAAATCTACAAGAGACAGTAAAAAAGGTTTACGCAGGGTCTTAATCTACAAAGAATCCTTGGAACGGGTCCCTGCTGCACGTCTGCGCTTGTGTCTCTGTTGTGTCGTATCCTGGACGGGTGTAGCACGATGGTCATCTGAAAAAGAGAGGAACTTAATTGTTGTGCAAAAATTAAGTTATACTAAATAAACAATATATAGTTGAGATTGAGTAAAGGTGAGCCTTATTGCCACTTTTGCGCGCGCGTTGAGCCCCTTGTACTGTAATAGGGGTATAGCCGTCAAACCTGTATTAATTACGTATAGCTGCGCCGGACTCGTCTAACCGCGTCCGTGGTCTTAACGACCTGTCAAATGCTTGAGTTAGTGAGGCCGTTTAGTGTGCGGCGGCCAAGGCGACCGCACCGTCTTTGGTGCGCAAGGAGCGCTAAATATTTCCATTTACAGTGATGATGCCGCGTGGACCGGGCATCTTGAGTTTGAGGGAAGCGTAATGCAGTATTGCATTAAAGCGAGCGAAAGCTTCGCGTCCGAGTAGTGCTTGATAGCCACTTTCGAACGGAGCGACGTGGAAAGTTAAATTTTCGCTGTGGAAGTTATCGGGGAAGCTGAATATAACCTCTAGTAGCAGGGAGCCCCTGCAGTGAGCCTCCGGGCCTGGCGTTACTCCTTTAAAGGTAGCAATGTTGCAGCAAATTTTCGTTGGGTCTATCCCCATTTTGCAGACTGTGTCCTGATATATCAGATTTAAACTGTTGTCGCCGTCCATCAGGACTCGTGTGAAGTGGTATCCGTCAATTATTGGATCTAATACCAAGGCAGCCCATCCTGCCCGCCGGATACTTGCCGAGTAACCCCGATGGTCGAAGGTGATCGGTTGGGACGACCAGTGGCAGAGCTCCGCGGTGATAGGCCCTGGGGCATGTTTCTCTAAAGGTGCCACTTTGTTTCTCCCTTTTATCACGTGTAACACGTTGACTGTTTTGACTTCTGGTGGGAATTTCTTCTGTTCCCCTGTGCTTTGCTTGCGAGGCTCGTCCTCGTCTTCACTTGGTGTATCCTGCCCCTTGTGTTCGGCGTTGAGCTTGTCGGACTGTTTGAAGACCCAACATTCTCTGTGGGTATGATTTGCAGGTTTATCAGGGGTGCTATGGACCTGACATATTTGGTCCAGAATTTTGTTTAGGCTGGACAGTTTGTCTCTGTTGCCTTTGGAGGGCGGCTTCTGCTGGCCTGGACGTGAGCTTCTAAATCCGACGTTTACCGACGTGCTCTTCGAGATGTCTTCTTTATTCTGGTGCTTATTCTTGCTGCATCGTGATTTCCCATTTCCATCCCTGACTTCGGATGTACTTGGGTCGCTGGTGCTGCATCGGGCTAACTAGCTGTCCTCGCTCGCGCAAAAATGGGTCATGAGGCTTGTTAATGCTGCCATTGTTCTCGGCTTTTCTTGACCGAGGTGTCTGGCAAGCCATTCGTCTCGAACGCTATGCTTGAAAGCTGCTAAGGCTTCGGCGTCCGGACAGTTGACTATTTGGTTCTTTTTAGTGAGGAACTTGTTCCAAAGTTTTTGGGCTGACTCACCGGGCTGTTGAGTTATATGACTTAAATCGTCTGCATCCGGTGGTCGGACATATATCCCTTGAAAATTTGCCCGAAAGGCGTCTTCGAGCTCTTCCCAGCTTCCAATGGAGTTTTCGGGGAGGCTTTTAAACCAGTGCCGAGCTGGCCCTTTGAGCTTGAGGGGTAAGTACTTGATGGCGTGGAGATCATCTCCTCGAGCCATATGGATATGGAGGATGTAGTCCTCAATCCAGACCCCAGGGTCTGTTGTTCCGTCGTACGCCTCTATGTTTACGGGTTTGAATCCCTCTGGAAATTCATGATCCAGCACCTCGTCGGTGAAACATAGAGGGTGTGCAGCACCCCTGTATTTGGGTGTACCATGTTGTTCGTATGTTTGTTGTGTTGCATTGCATGTTGGAGCGCACTTGTGTGCTCCATAGATGGATTTGGTTGCGCCGTCCTTTTGATGCGAGCCCTTAAGCGGATCGCATACTGGTTTATGTGTGGCATCGTTTGCCGCTTTATGTTGGCTATGAGGTCGTCTATCCGACCGGATGGCCGTTTTATTTTTTAATTGTGGAGGATCTAAGGCCTCCTCATCAAATTTAGGTAGCAATTTTCGCTTCGGATAGCTCTTGGTGTGGCGATTACTGTCGTACTTCGCTGCAGTGTTGAGTACTTCACTCCATTTGATTTTGAGTGTGTCTTGTGCAGCCTTGAGCCTTTGCTTCTGTTTTTTCAGGCTCCTCGCCGTGGCAACAAGCCTTTGGTGGGCGTTATGTTGCTCCTGGCGCCTGTCCGGTGTGGTGTCGTCCGGACTGTTATTTTTGACGGAGTCGGGTTGCTCAGTTTGATTCCCCGTGTTGGCCTGGTCGGGCGATGGTTCACCCTGCTCTATCGCTGGGTCTATGTGTAGCGACCAGACCTCAAACGGTTCAATCTCTGTGCTCAGGTGTCATCCCTGGATCAGTAATGCTGACACCAAACAGTACTTGAAGGATCTATAACAGAGTAGCAACCACACACTTATTACATCGAGTGTCTCCAAAAGAGAACTTATTACAATAAATATGGCTTAAGGTCATCTAATAACGATTACAGCGGAAGTCTTGGAAGATAAGTGAGTCCATCAACTCCAACGGCATCACTGAGTATAGAACCACGACCTAAAACACCTTAATCGTCGTCTGAAAAGTCTGCAACATTAACGTTGCAGCCCGAAATGGGTCAGCACATGGAATATGCTGGCAAAATAACACATAGAGAGTAATGGAAAGAAACAGCTATTCTATATGCATATTTTGCTGGTGGAAATCTCTATGGTTACAGTTTTGCGTAAAGCCAATTTTTCCCTACTGCAAAGGAATAATTTATTTAACTATCATGGTGGTTGTTAAACATTGAGAATGGTTGACAGCATTCTCAATCCCAATTAAGCATCATCATTATACAAACCCATCAAAATTTAATTTTATAGTAACATGTTGAGATTCACATGATAACCCAGGTACTAGATACTCAAGATGTCCATAACCGGGGACACGGCTAACCATGATTAGTTTATACACTCTACAGAGGTTTGCGCACTTTTCCCCACAAGACTCAATCGCCTCCGTTTGGTTTCTCGCACTACACGGTGTTTGAGAAACGGATGACCGAGACATAGTCTTTCAGAAGCGTTTGCACCTTACGATCGGTAGACCGTACCACCTACAACCCCTACATCTGCTAGTCTACCACTGTAAGAGTTCACACGACTTAATCAACTATGCTAGTGCCCATAATAGCTTGTGGCTGCACACGGAGGTTTCTAGTATGAATAATCTCATGATCCCTTTGAGCCTGGGTGGCGGTCCATAAAGAAAAACAAGCAATCCTAGAATACCCAGGTACCTCAATCCACCCAGATGTGTGTTTAAGTTGCCACCTTAAATAAACCATTAATTAACAATCTCACATCTGTCATGGATACACTCACCCAATCCACGTCTACTAGCATAGCATGGCAATATGAGCAAACGTAGAAGTAACTCCCAAAGGTTTGATAATAAACAGGTAATAGGTACTACCTCAACTACATCCCAAACCCACAATTTAATTAGATCCTAATCATGCAATGTGTAAGGATTGACCTAATGCAATAAAACTGGGTAGTAGGAGGTATGATCAAAGTGTTACTTGCCTTGCTGATGATCCGGGGAACCTAGCGATTCGAAGTAACAAGCGGCGCACTCCGGGTACTCTATCGCAAACAAACAAGCATACAATAAGTACTCAACTAATACATAGTTAAAACTCAAATAAGAGATCTAACCAGAAGGTTCAACTTAAGAACTCCGGTTGGCAAAAAGAATCAAATCGAACGAACCAATGAAAGACAAACGGCAAAAGAAACAGGCTTCGTTTACTGTTCTGGATCTAGGGCAAATTTTATAGTGGCAAAAACCTGTTTGAGTTGGTTAATCAGAAAGAGGGTTTTGAGACGAAACTCCAGGCGCTTGAATCGCCTGATTCCGATAAACGAGCGAAAAGTTAGACTAAAACGAAAATCGGATCAGAAATCGCAATCAGAAAAATCGCGGATTTAATCCGAGAAAAAGAAAAACGACGAACGTTCGTTAAAACGAACAAATGGACAAACACTCGCTATTTAAATAAAGCGGAAAACCGATCTATTTAAAAAAATCGAAACTAAAAAAATGAACAAAACCATCGGAAAACCGAACGGTTTTTCGGGAAAAACCAGCGACTAAAAAAAACTACCTCCGGCGACTAATCCGGCGGCGGCGGCGGTCGGCGGCGGCGGCGGTCGGCGGCACGGGGCGGCGGGGCGGCGGCGGCGCGGGGCGGCGCTAGGCGGCGGCGCGGGGCTAGGGCGGCGCGGGCACGGCTAGGGTTTGGGAGGGGTTCCGGCTGGGCCTCCCCGGCTTATAAAGCCGGACGGGCCTAGTGTCCGGGTCGGACACGGCCCATAGATCGGTTGCGTTTTTTTTATATAAATAGTTACGCTCAGAAAAAAACAAAAGGACTACTAAACGGACTCCAAAAATCCCGAAATAAATTTTCCCCGGCTTCTAAAATCAAGCCGCACAGGATGAACATTTATTTGGGGCCTAAATGCAATTTTGAAAAACGCGCATTTTTCCTAAATTCAAATAAAATAGTAAATAAAACCAAATAAAATCGTGTTTGATTTTTTATTAAATCCTCAATATTTATTTATTTTGGGAAAGTCATTTTATTCCCTCTCTCATATTTTTGTAACAGAAATAATTGAAGATAAAATAAATAAAATCAAAAGATCCTATTTTCAAATTTTGAGACAACTCAAATAGGAAAATAACGAAATCCCCAACTCTCTCCGAGGGTCCTTGAGTTGCAAAAAATTTCTAGGATCAACCAAAATGCAATAAATATGATATGCAATGATGATCTAGTGTATAACATTCCAAATTGAAATTTTGGGATGTTACAAACCTACCCCCCTTAAGATGAATCTCGCCCTCGAGATTCGGGTTGGCTAGAAAATAGGTGAGGGTGGTCCTTTAGCAAATCTTCCTCTCATTCCCAGGTGGCTTCATCCTCCGTGTGGTGGCTCCACTGAACCTTGCAAAACTTGATAACCTTGATGCGGGTGACTCGACTGGCATACTCTAAAATCTTAACTGGTTTCTCCTCATAGGTCAAATCACTGTCCAACTGAATTGCTTCCAGTGGTACCGTATCTCTCAGCGGTATGTCAGCCATCTCTGCGTGGCACTTCTTCAACTGGGATACATGGAACACGTCGTGAACTCCCGACAATCCTTCGGGTAATTCCAACTTGTAGGCTACTTCTCCCATACGCTCCAAAACTTTGTATGGGCCTACAAAATGTGGCGCTAGTTTTCCCTTAACTCCAAAGCGCTTAACTCCTCAAAGTGGTGATACTCGAAGATAGACTCGGTCTCCGACTTCGTAAACTGTCTCCTTGCGTTTAGAATCTGCATAACTCTTCCGCCTGGATTGAGCTACCTTGAGCCTATCGCGAATCAATTTCACCTTTTGTTCAGACTCCTTTATCAGATCCGGTCCAAACAACTGGCGGTCTCCAACTTCATCCCAGGACAATGGGGTCCTGCACCTCCTTCCGTACAAGGCTTCAAAAGGGGCCATCCTTAAACTGGATTGATAGCTGTTGTTCTAAGAGAACTCTGCATACGGCAAATTCTCGTCCCAACTAGATCCGTAATCTAGCGCACAAGCTCTTAGCATATCCTCCAAAATCTGATTGACTCTCTCAGTCTGTCCATCTGTCTGCGGGTGGAAAGCTGTGCTAAACTCCAGTCTGGTTCCCAAAGTCTCATGCAACTGATTCCAGAACTTTGAGGTAAACTGGGTTCCTCTATCTGATACAATGCTCCTTGGAACTCCATGCAGACATACGATCCTGGTCATGTATATCTTTGCCAACTTTGCACTGGTATAGGTAGTCTTCACTGGAGTGAAATTAGCTACCTTTGTCAAACGATCGACTACAACCCATGTCGAGTCATAGCCTGAACGTGTTCTGGGCAATCCTGTAATAACATCCATGCCTAGCTTATCCCACTTCCATTCGGGTATCGGCAATGGTTGTAGCAATCCTGCTGGCTTCTGATGCTCTACCTTCACTCTCTGACATACATCACAAACTGCTACATACTCCGCAATATCCTTCTTCATTCCAGTCCACCAGAAAATATCCTTCAAATCCAAATACATCTTGGTATTTCCTAGGTGAATCGAGTATGGTGAATCATGGGCCTCTTGCAGAATTAGCTTCCTGATCTCCGAATTGTTTGGCACATAAACACGGTATTAAAACCATAGGGTATCGTGCTCATCCTCACGAAATCCCTTAGCTTTTCCTTTGCTCATTTTCTCCTTAATAGAAGCAATCTCCTTGTCAGTATTTTGAGCTTCTCTGATTTTATCCATCAACGTAGACTGAATCTCCAATGCTGCTACATAGCCTCTCGGGACTATTTCCAAACATAGCTCTCGAAGATTTTCGGCTAACTCCCTTGGTAAATCTCCCGTCATTAAGGTGTTGACGTGGCTCTTACGGCTCAACGCGTCAGCTACTACGTTAGCCTTTCCAGGGTGATAATGCAATCTCATATCATAATCCTTGATGAGCTCCAACCATATCCTTTGTCTGAGATTCAACTCCTTCTGTGTGAACATATACTTCAAACTCTTATGATCCGTATACACTTCGCAATGGTTTCCAATCAGAAAATGTCTCCAAGTCTTCAGTGCATGCACTACGGCTGCTAACTCCAAATCATGCTTAGCATAGTTCAACTCATGAGGCTTAAGCTGTCGTGAGGCATATGAAACAACTCTTCCTTCCTCCATAAGCACTGCTCCAAGTCCTCGACGTGAAGCGTCACAATACACCTCATAATCCTTGGTCTGATCCGGCAAAATCAACACTGGTGAGGTAACCAAACGTTTCTTCAACTCCTGAAAACTAGCCTCACATTCCTCCGTCCATATGAACTTGGTATCCTTCTTCAACAACTCCATCATGGGCTTCGCAATCTTTGAGAAATTCTCAATAAACCTCCGGTAGTATCCTGCGAGTCCAAGAAAACTCCGGATCTCTCCAGCTGTGGTTGGTGCTTCCCACTTGGTCACGGTATCAACTTTAGCGGGATCTACTGCTATACCTTCTCCGGATATAACGTGTCCCAGAAATCCAACTTCTTTCAACCAAAACTCACATTTGCTAAACTTGGCATATAACTGATGTTCTCTGAGCTTTCCAAGAACCAAATGCAAATGCTCCTTATGCTCCTCTTCATTCTTCGAGTAAACCAGGATATCATCAATGAACACTACGACGAACTTATCCAAGAACTCCATAAACACTTTGTTCATCATGTTCATAAAATATGCAGGTGCGTTAGTCAGACCAAATGACATAACGGTATACTCGTACAACCCATACCTGGTGGTAAAAGCCGTCTTGGGTATATCCTGTTCCCGAATCTTCAACTGGTGGTATCCTGATCGCAGATAGATCTTGGAAAACACCTTAGCTCCTTGCAATCGATCAAACAGATCATTGATCATCGGTAGTGGGTACTTGTTCTTGACGGTTACTTCATTCAATCCTCGATAATCGACAACCATCCTTAACGATCCATCCTTCTTTTCTACTAGAAGTACTGGCGATCCCCAAGGTGAAGAACTTGGGCGAATATATCCTTTATCCAGTAACTCCTTAATTTGCTTCTTAATTTCCACCAAATCCTTTGCAGGCATCCTATATGGTCTCTTTGATATTGGCCCTGTGTCTGGCAAAAGCTCAATCAAAAACTCAATATCTCTATCCGGTGGCATGCCTGGCAACTCTTCTGGAAATACTTCAGGGAAATCCTTCACTACTGGTACTTCCTCCTGCACAACTCATGTTAAACAATTTACTTGAGTCCTCTTTGGCACATGTCGGGATACATACTTGATCCTTCTCCCTTCTGGGGTGGTAAGAAAAATTGACTTACTGGCACATTCAATATTCCCTTCATACTTTGACAACCAATCCATGCCTAATATCACATCCAATCCTTGAGATTCCAACACTATTAGGTCTGATGGAAATACATAGTTACCAATCCTTAATGGTAACCAATCACACCATAGGCTAGCCATATATTCTGCTCCAGGCGAGGTTACTAACATGGGTGACCTAAGGGCTTGGGTTGGCAGTTTATACTTATCCACAAATCCCCTTGATATGTATGAATGGATGCACCAGTATCAAAAAGAACGAGTGCAGTAAATGACTTAACCAAAAACTTACCGATTACTGCATCCGGCTGCTCTTCAACCTCCTCCACGTTAACGTGGTTCACCTGTCCCCTGTTGAAAGGGTTCGGCTTCTTCCCAGAGCTTCCATTGCCATTTCCATTCTGTGATTCAGGACATTCATTGGCATAATGTCCGATCTTCTGGCACTTAAAGCAAGTGACTTGGCTCAGGTCTTTCTTGGCTGGGGCTGATGGGTTGGTGCGGTTCTGGCCGTTGCTTCCTCCATTCCCATTACCATTCTTGGGGCCATTGTGATTGTGCGAGCTTCCTCCTCCATGGGTATGCTAGAAATGTCCTCTCGGTCTAGGGGTAAAACGTGGCTTCTGCTGAGCTCCTGAATTGTACTTTCCTTGTCCATACTTCCTCTTGCGATTCTCAATTTGCTGCAGCTTCCCTTCAAGCATAAGAGCACGATCTACCAACTCCTGGTAGTTGTTGAAGGTTGCTACCATCAACTACATGCTCAATTCATCATTCAGTCCTTCCAGAAACTTCTCCTGCTTTGCTGCATCTGTAGCAACGTCATCTGGGGCATAACGTGCTAATTTACTAAAGTCCTCCACATACTGGCCAACTGTCCGTCCTCCTTGGCGCAAGTTGCGAAACTCTCGCTTCTTCATGGCCATAGCTCCTGCTGAAACATGGGCAGTTCGAAAAGCCTGCTGAAACTGGTCCCACGAGACAGTGTCGACAGGGAAAGTGGCTGTGAAATTCTCCCACCATGATGCTGCGGGTCCTTCAAGCTGATGTGTGGCAAACTTCACCTTTTCCGCATCCGTGCATCCTGCTGTGGTCAACTCTCTAGCTGTCTTGCGAAGCCAATCATCTGCTACTATCGGCTCGGTGCTACTGCAAAACACCGGCGGATTCAGCCTAAGAAAACGGGCTAAGTGATCAACAGGTGGTGGTGGTGGTGGTGGGTTGTTGTTGTTGTTCCCTTGATTCTGATTCTGGACTAGTAACTGCATTAATGTGTTCTGCTGCTGGATCAACTGGGTGAGCTCTGGTGGAAAGGTAAATCCGGAGTCACGTCTCGGAGGCATCTGAGGGTTTAGAAAAGATGAGATTTAAGAATAGAGGGGGTCTAAAGAGAAAACACTACCCATATGCACATGAGGCAAAAGCAAACAATTCACTTCATTCAATCAATCAAACAAGGGCATACAATCGATCTAACTATCGCAAAAGTGCTCGGACTATAATATTTACATGGTGGACTACTACTACTGATGAGGTGGTCTACTAGAAATATTCTTCGGTTGCAGACTCCATGATATCTGCTCCGGCTTCATCAACATAGTCATCATCGCTATCATCGGGATCCGAGTCGGTGTCGTCGATGATGATGTAGTCTTCCGGGCGAATCTCCTTGGGTTCTTCGTCTTCTTCTACCGGTGTAGGGCCTCCCATAAATATTCCGATCTTCATTGTTAGGTCGGCATTCTTATCCACTAATACTTCAATTTCTTCTTCATAATCTTCACGAGTAGCCTTGAGTTCTTCCTCCAGTTCCTTGATTCTTGTCTTTGCCTTCTTCAAGTCTATCATGTCGGCGCACATCTGGTTCTCCTGACATCGAATGTGCTGGTTTAACTTCTGGATAAAAGCTGCAATTGATCTATCCTTTCTGGTGCTGATCATCCCCCAGTGCTCATCTCGGCGCCCACAAATCTGGTAAATAGTATCCTTGAGATCATGCGGTAGACTTCTCCAATGCGTCCCATGGCGATGTGAGCTGCCATGCTCTTTCCTAGACTCCAAGTTGGTGCATCAAAAGAAAACTCTATGGGCTCAGTGACTGGCATGAACGTCCTTCCTGGAACTTGAACTTGAATCATCCAGCGATCTTCTTCAAGTAAAGTGGCGTTGTAGGTGCCGGTGAAGCTTGGTACTCCTATGTTCAGATATCTAGTGACTTCCTTCAAGTGACGTCCAAAGGGTGTATCTTCATCCGGTTGCGTGAACTTGTTCCTTGCATCCGCCATCCTAAAAGAGTAGAAAAGATAAGGAGTCAGAAAAGAGAAGAGAGTGAGTAGTGATCTAGGTCTTTAGCTTAGTGGTCGTGTCCTACAGTCAGTGTGTGCTCTGATACCATCTTGTAGCGACCAGACCTCAAACGGTCAAATCTCTGTGCTCAGGTGTCATCCCTGGATCAGTAATCCTAACACCACACAGTACTTGAAGGATTTATAACAGAGTAGCAATCACACACTTATTACATCGAGTGTCTCCAAAAGAGAACTTATTACAATAAATATGGCTTAAGGCCATCTAATAACGATAACAGCGGAAGGCTTGGAAGATAAGTGAGTCCATCAACTCCAACGGCATCACTGAGTATAGAACCACGACCTAAAACACCTTAATCGTCATCTGAAAAGTCTGCAACATTAACGTTGCAGCCCGAAACGGGTCAGCACATGGAATATGCTGGCAAAATAACACATAGAGAGTAATGGAAAGAAACAGCTATTCTATATGCATATTTGGCTGGTAGAAATCTCTATGGTTACAGTTTTGCGTAAAGCCAATTTTTCCCTACTGCAAAGGAATAATTTATTTAACTATCATGGTGGTTGTTAAACATTGAGAATGGTTGACAGCATTCTCAATCCCAATTAAGCATCATCATTATACAAACCCATCAAAATTTAATTTTATAGTAACATGTTGAGATTCACATGATAATCCGGGTACTAGATACTCAAGATGTCCATAACCGGGGACACGGCTAACCATGACTAGTTTATACACTCTGCAGAGGTTTGCGCATTTTTTCCCCACAAGACTCAATCGCCTCCGTTTGGTTTCTCGCACTACACGGTGTTTGAGAAACGGATGACCGAGACATAGTCTTTCAGAAGCATTTGCACCTTACGATCAGTAGACCGTACCACCTACAACCCCTACATCTGCTAGTCTACCACTGTAAGAGTTCACATGACTTAATCAACTATGCTAGAGCCCATAATAGCTTGTGGCTGCACACGGAGGTTTCTAGTATGAATAATCTCATGATCCCTTTGAGCCTGGGTGGCGGTCCATAAAGAAAAATAGGCAATCCTGGAATACCTAGGTACCTCAATCCACCCAGATGTGTGTTTAAGTTTCCACCTTAAATAAACCATTAATTAACAATCTCACATCTGTCATGGATACACTCACCCAATCCACGTCTACTAGCATAGCATGGCAATATGAGCAAACGTAGAAGTAACTCCCAAAGGTTTGATAATAAACAGGTAATAGGTACTACCTCAACTACATCCCAAACCCACAATTTAATTAGATCCTAATCATGCAATGTGTAAGGATTGATCTAATGCAATAAAACTGGGTAGTAGGAGGTATGATCAAAGTGTTACTTGCCTTGCTGATGATCCGGGGAACCTAGCGATTTGAAGTAACAAGCGGCGCACTCCGGGTACTCTATCGCAAACAAATAAGCATACAATAAGTACTCAACTAATGCACAGTTAAAACTCAAATAAGAGATCTAACCAGAAGGTTCAACTTAAGAACTCCGGTTGGCAAAAAGAATCAAATCGAACGAAGCAACGAAAGACAAACGGCAAAAGAAACAGGCTTTGTTTACTATTCTGGATCTAGGGCAAATTTTATAGTGACAAAAACTTGTTTGAGTTGGTTAATCGGAAAGAGAGTTTCGAGACAAAACTCCAGGCGCTTGAATCGCCTGATTCCGATAAACGAGCGAAAATTTAGACTAAAACAAAAATCGGATCAGAAATCGCGATCAGAAAAATCACAGATTTAATCCGAGAAAAAGAAAAACGACGAACGTTCGTTAAAACGAATGAACGGACGAACGCTCGCTATTTAAATAAACCGGAAAACCGATCTATTAAAAAAACCGAAACTAAAAAAACGAACAAAACCATCAGAAAACCGAACGGTTTTTCGGGAAAAACCAGCGACTAAAAAGAACTACCTCAGGCAACTCCGGCGACTAACCCTGCGGCAGCGGCGGTGCTCTGGCGGCGGCGGCAGCGGTCGGCGGCGCGGGGCGACGGTCGGCGGCGGCGGCACGGGCGCGGCTAGGGTTTGGGAGGGGTTCCGGCTGGGCCTCCCCGGCTTATAAAGCCGGACGGGCCTAGTGTCCGGGTCGGACACGGCCCGTAGGTCGGTTGCGTTTTTTTATAAATAGTTACGCTCAAAAAAAACAAAAGAACTACTAAACAGACTCCAAAAATCCTGAAATAAATTTTCCCCGGCTTCTGAAATCAAGCCGCACAGGATGAACATTTATTTGGGGCCTAAATGCAATTTTGAAAAATGCGCATTTTTCCTAAATTCAAATAAAATAGCAAATAAAACCAAATAAAATCTTGTTTGATTTTTTTATTAAATCCTCAATATTTCTTTATTTTGGGAAAGTCATTTTATTCCCTCTCTCATATTTTTGTAACAGAAATAATTGAAGATAAAATAAATAAAATCAAAAGATCCTATTTTCAAAATTTGAGACAACTCAAATATGAAAATAACGAAATCCCCAACTCTCTCCGAGGGTCCTTGAGTTGTGAAAAATTTCTAGGATCAACCAAAATGCAATAAATATGATATGCAATGATGATCTAGTGTATAACATTCCAAATTGAAATTTTGGGATGTTACACTATGTGATCGTTATTTCTGCCGAGGCGAGATTTGGAGCGGCGTTTACGCCACTTCTTTGACTGCTTCTCGAGGGAACAACCCTTCGCTGCGTCCTTCCGTTCCTCGTCGTTTTTTTCTTTGGGTGTGTCCACCATGTATACGTCATGTGATAAAGTGGGCGTCCAGTGCCCTGTGGGTAGTGGTTCCTGTTCGTCTCCTGCATCGTCGTCCATACCGTCGATGTCTTCGGAGTCGAAGTCGAGCATGTCGGTTAAGTCATCGACAGTAGCTACTAAGTGGGTGGTGGGTGGGCGGCGAATTTCTTCGTCATCCGCATCCCAATCCTGCCGGACGTAGTTCGGCCAGGACTCTCCTAACAAGGAGAGAGACCTTAATGAGTTCAGTATGTCGCCAAAGGGCGAGTGCTGAAAAATATCCGTGGAGGTAAACTCCCTGATCGGCGCCCAATCGGATTCGACAGGAACGGGCGCAGGCGGTTCGGAGTCCGTGGCCGGAGAAGGATCCGGTAGTTTGGCAACACGGCTCTCGAGAAGGGTGAGGTCGATATTCGGCCCGATCGCCGCAGAGGATACTGCCTCCGTGGCGGGGTCTATCCACCCGTCCATGGATGGCGCAACTGGCTCCGAATTGAGGGTCGGAGCGGCTGCCGGTGCGATTTCTTGAACACTGTCCGATGGTAGAGCTAGATCGTACTCATCGTGACCGCATGGCGCACAAGGCAGGGGCTCGAATCCGTCGAAGAGCAAGTCTCCGCGGATATTGGCCATGTAGTTTAAGCTTCCAAACCTGACCTGGTGGCCAGGGGCGTAACTTTCGATCTGCTCCAGATGGCCAAGCGAGTTGGCCCACGGTGCGAAGCAGCCGAACACAGAGATCTGCCCGGGGAGAAAAGTCTCACCCTGGACTGCATCGCTATCTATGATCGTGGGAGCCATCAAGCCTAACGGCGACAACACAGAGGAACTCTCAATGAAAGCACCAATGTCGGTGTCAAAACCGATGGATCTCGGGTAGGGGGTCTCGAACTGTGCATCTAAGGCGGATGGTAACAGGAGGCAGGGGACACGATGTTTTACCCAGGTTCGGGCCCTCTTGATGGAGGTAAAACCCTACGTCCTGCTTGATTTATTCTTGATGGTATGAGTATTACAAGAGTTGATCTACCACGAGATCGGAGAGGCTAAATCCTAGAAGCTAGCCTATGGTATGACTGTATGTTGTCCTACGGACTAAAACCCTCCGGTTTATATAGACACCGGAGGGGGCTAGGGTTACACAAGGTCGGTTACAAAGGAGGAGATATACATATCCGTATTGCCTAGCTTGCCTTCCACGCCAAGTAGAGTCCTATCCGGACACGAGACGATGTCTTCAATCTTGTATCTTCATAGTCCAACAGTCCGGCCAAAGGATATAGTCCGGCTGTCCGAAGACCCCCTAATCCAGGACTCCCACAGAAGGTGTACCCAATTGTTTTCTTAGGGTATAATATGAAGACGCACTTCTCCGATTTGGGTTCGAGCTTATCAAGCTGAAGCCTTTCGACATAAGCGTCACAACCCAAAACTTTAAGAAACGATAGCTTAGGTTTCTTACCAAACCACAATTCATACGGTGTCATCTCAACGGATTTAGATGGTGCCCTATTAATTCTGAATGCGACTGTCTCTAATGCATAATCCCAAAACAATAGTGGTAAATCAGTAAGAGACATCATAGATCGCACTATATCCAATAAAGTACGGTTACGACGTTCGGACACACCATTACGTTGTGGTGTTCTAGGTGGCGTGAGTTGTGAAACAATTCCACATTGTTAAATGAAGGACAAACTCGTAACTCAAATATTTTCCTCTGCGATCAAATCATAGAAACTTTATTTTCTTATGACGATAATTCTCCACTTCACTCTGAAATTCTTTTAATGTTTCAAATGTTTCAGACTTGTGTTTCATTAAGTAGATATACCCATACCTACTCAAATCATCTGTGATGGTCAGAAAATAATGATACCTGCCGCGTGCTTCAATACTCATCAGACCGCATACATCGGTATATATTATTTCCAATAAGTCATTAGCTCGCTCCATTGTTCTGAAGAATGGAGTTTTAGTCATCTTGCCCATGAGGCATGGTTCGCAAAGTATCAAATGATTCATAATCAAGTGATTCCAAAAGTCCATTTCCATGGAGTTTCTTCATGCGCTTTACACCAATATGACCTAAACGGCAGTGCCACAAATATGTTGCACTATCATTATCAACTTTGCATCTTTTGGCATAAATATTATGAATATGTATATCACTACTATCGAGATTCAATATACCATTCACATTGGGTGTATGACCATAGAAGGTTTTATTCATGTAAATAGAACAGCAATTATTCTTTGACTTAAATGAATAACCATATTGCGATAAACATGATCAAAACACATTCATGCTCAACGCAAACACCAAATAACATTTATTTAGGTTCAACACTAATCCCGAAGGTAGAGGGAGTGTGCGATGGTGATCGTATCAACCTTGGAATCACTTCCAACACATATCATCACCTCTCCCTTAACTAGTCTCTATTTATTCTGCAACTCCTGTTTCGAGTTACTAATCTTAGCAACTGAACCGGTAGCAAATACCAGGGGCTACTATTAATACTAGTAAGGTACACATCAATAACATGTATATAAAATATACCTTTGTTCACTTTGCCATCCTTCTTATCCGCCAAGTATTTGGGGCAGTTCCATTTTCAGTAACCATTTCCTTTGCAGTAGAGGCACTCAGTTTCAGGCTTGGGTCCAGCTTTGGGCTTCTTCATGGGAGCGGCAACTTGCTTGCCATTCTTATTGAAGTTTCCTCTCTTTCCCTTGCCCTTTTTCTTGAAACTAGTGGTCTTGTTAACCATCAACACTTGATGCTCCTTCTTGATTTCTACCATCGCCGATTTCAGCATCGCGAAGAGCTCGGGAATCATTTTCGTCATCCCTTACATATTATAGTTCATCACGAAGTTCTTGTACCTCGGTGATAGTGACTAAAGAACTTTGTCAATCACTATCTTATCTTGGAGATTAACTCCCACTTGATTAAGCGACTGTAGTACCCAGACATTCTGAGCACATACTCACTGGTTGAGCTATTCTCCTCCATGTTGTAGGCAAAGTACTTGTCAGGGGTCTCATACCTCTCGACACGGGCATGAGTCTGAAATACCAATTTCAACTCTTGGAAGATCTCATATGCTCTGTGGCGTTCCAAATGTTTTTGAAGTCACGGTTCTAAGTCGTAAAGCATGGTGCACTAAACTATCAAGTAGACATCATATCGAGCTTGCCAAATGTTCATAACATCCGCATCTGCTCCTGCAATAGGTTTGTCACCTAGCGGTGCATCAAGGATATAATTCTTCTGTGCAGCAAATGAGGATAATCCTCTACCTCTTGAGCACTGCGTTGGTTTTTCCCGAAGAGGAAGGGATGATGCAGCAAAGTAGCGTAAGTATTTCCCTCAGTTTTTGAGAACCAAGGTATCAATCCAGTAGGAGGCTACGTGTGAGTCCCTCGCACCTTCACAAAACAAATAAATCCTCGCAACCAACTCGATAAGGGGTTGTCAATCCCTACACGGCCACTTACGAGAGTGAGATCTAATAGATATGATAAGATAATATTTTTGGTATTTTTATGATAAAGATGCAAAGTAAAATAAAAGGCAAAGTAAAAAAGCAAAGGAAATTACTAAGTATTGGAAGATTAATATGATGAAGATAGACCCGGGGGCATAGGTTTCACTAGTGGATTCTCTCAAGAGCATAAGTATTTTACGGTGGATGAACAAATTACCGTTGAGAAATTGACAGAATTGAGCATAGTTATGAGAATATCTAGGTATGATCAAGTATATAGGCATCACGTTCGAGACAAGTAGACCGACTCCTGCCTGCATCTACTACTATTACTCCACTCATCGACCGCTATCCAGCACGCATCTAGAGTATTAAGTTCATGAAAACAGAGTAACACCTTAAGCAAGATGACATGATGTAGAGGGATAAACTCATGCAATATGATGAAAACCCCATCTTGTTATCCTCGATGGCAACAATACAATACGTGCCTTGCTACCCCTACTGTCACTGGGAAAGGACACCGCAAGATTGAACCCAAAGCTAAGCACTTCTCCCATTGCAAGAAAGATCAATCTAGTAGGCCAAACCAAACTGATAATTCGAAGAGACTTGCAAAGATAACCAATCATACATAAAAGAATTTAGAGAAGATTCAAATATAGTTCATAGATAGACTTGATCATAAACCCACAATTCATCGGTCTCAACAAACACACCGCAAAAAGAAGATTACATCGAATAGATCTCCAAAAGAGAGGGGGAGAACATTGTATTGAGATCCAAAAAGAGAGAAGAAGCCATCTAGCTAATAACTATGGACCTGAAGGTCTGAGGTAAACTACTCACACTTCATCGGAGGGGCCATGGTGATGATGTAGAAGCCCTCTGTGATGGATACCCCCTCCGGCGGAGCTCCGGAACAGGCCCCAAGATGGGATCTCGTGGATACAAAAAGTTGCGGCGGTCGAATTAGGGTTTTGGCTCCATATCTGATCGTTTGGGGGTACGTAGGTATATATAGGAGGAAGGAGTACGTCGGTGGAGCAACAGGGGGCCCACGAGGCTGGAGGGCGCGCCTGGGGGGTAGGCGCGCCCCCTACCTCGTGGCCTCCTCCTTTGTTTCTTGATGTAGGGTCCAAGTCTCCTGGATCATGTTCGGTGAGAAAATCACGTTCCCGAAGGTTTCATTCCGTTTGGACTCCGTTTGATATTCCTTTTCTTCGAAACCCTAAAATAGGCAAAAAAACAGCAATTCTGGGTTGGGCCTCCGGTTAATAGGTTAGTCCCAAAAATAATATAAAAGTGGATAATAAAGCCCAATAATGTCCAAAACAGTAGATAATATAGCATGGAGCAATCAAAAATTATAGATACGTTGGAGACGTATCAAGCATCCCCAAGCTTAATTCCTGCTCGTCCTCGAGTAGGTAAATGATAAAAACGGAATTTTTGATGCGGAGTGCTACTTGGCATAATTTTAATGTAATTCTTCTTAATTGTGGTATGAATATTCAGATCCGAAAGATTCAATATAAAAGTTCGTATTAACATAAAAATAATAATACTTCAAGCATACTAACTAAGCAATTATGTCCTCTCAAAATAACATGGCCAAAGAAAGTTCATGCCTACAAAATCATATAGTTTAGTCATGCTCCATTTTTGTCACACAAGAATGCTCTCATCATGCACAACCCCGATGACAAGCCAAGCAATTGTTTCATACTTTAGTAATCTCAAACCTATAAACTTTCACGCAATATATGAGCGCGAGCCATGGATATAGCACTATGGGTAGAATAGAATATGATGATGGGGGTTATGTGGAGAAGACAAAAAAGAGAAAGTCTCACATCAACGAGGCTAATCAATGGGCTATGGAGATGCCCATCGGTTGATGTTAATGCAAGGAGTAGGGATTGCTATGCAACGGATGCACTAGAGCTATAAATGTATGAAAGCTCAACAAAAGAAACTAAGTGGGTGTGCATCCAACTTGCTTGCTCACGAAGACCTAGGGCACTTGAGGAGGCCCATTGTTGCAATATACAAGCCAAGTTCTATAATGAAAAATTCCCACTAGTATATGAAAGTGACAAAACAAAAGACTCTCTATCATGAAGAATATGGTGCTACTTTGAAGCACAAGTGTGGCAAAGGATAGTAGCATTGTCCCTTATATATATTTTTTTCTTTTTTATTTGGCCTCTATTTTTTGGCCTTTCTCCTCTTTTTTTAGGACAATGCTCTATGAATGATGGTCATCACACTTCTATTTACTTACAACTCAAGAATTACAACTTGATACTTAGAACAAGATATGACTCTATATGAATGCCTTCGGCGGTGTACCGGGATATGCAATGAACCAAGAGTGACATGTATGAAATAATTATGAACGGTGGCTTTGCCATAAATACTATGTCAACTACATGATCATGCTAAGCAATATGACAATGATGAATGTGTCATGATAAACGGAATGGTGGAAAGTTGCATGGCAATATATCTCGGAATGGCTATGGAAATGCCATAATAGGTAGGTATGGTGGCTGTTTTGAGGAAGATATAAGGAGGTTTAAGTGTGAAAGAGCGTATCATATCACGGGGTTTGGATGCACCGGCGAAGTTTGCACCAACTCTCAATGTGAGAAAGGGCAATGCACGGTACCGAAGAGGCTAGCAATGATGGAAGGGTGAGAGTGTGTATAATCCATGGACTCAACATTAGTCATAAAGAACTCACATACTTATTGCAAAAATCTATCATCAAAAACCAAGCACTACGCGCATGCTCCTAGGGGGATATATTGGTAGGAAAAGACCATTGCTCGTCCCCGACCGCCACTCATAAGGAAGACAATCAAATAACACCTCATGTTTCAAATTTGTTACATAACGTTTAACATATGTGCATGCTACGGGACTTGCAAACTTCAACACAAGCATTTCTAAAATTCACAACTACTCGGCAAGCATGACTTTGATATTATTACCTCCATATCTCAAAACAATCATCAAGCATCAAACTTCTCTTAGTATTCAAAACACTCATAAGAAAAATTTTACCAATCTTGAATACCTAGCATATTAGGATTATTTAAGCAAATTACCATGCTATTTAAGACTCTCAAAATAATCTAAGTGAAGCATGAGAGATCAATAGTTTCTATAAAACAAATCTACCACCGTGCTCTAAAAGATATAAGTGAAGTACTAGAGCAAAACTATATAACTCAAAAAGATATAAGCGAAGCACATAGAGTATTCTAACAAATTCCAAATCATGTATGGCTCTCTAAAAAGGTGTGTACAGCAAGGATGATTGTGGTAAACTAAAAAGTAAAGATTCAAATCATACAAGACGCTCCAAGCAAAACACATCTCATGTGGTGAATAAAAATATAGCTCCAAGTAAAGTTACCGATAGAAGTAGACGAAAAGAGGGGATGCCTTCCGGGGCATCCCCAAGCTTTGGCTTTTAGGTGTCCTTAGATTATCTTGGGGGTGCCATGGGCATCCCCAAGCTTAGGCTCTTGCCACTCCTTGTTCCATAATCCATCAAATCTTTACCCAAAACTTGAAAACTTCACAACACAAAACTTAAAGTAGAAAATCTCGTGAGCTCCGTTAGCGAAAGAAAACAAAAGACCACTTCAAGGTACTGTAATGAACTCATTCTTTATTTGTATTGGTGTTAAACCTACTGTATTACAACTTCTATATAGTTTATAAACTATTTTACTAGCCATAGATTCATCAAAATAAGCAAACAACACACGAAAAACAGAATCTGTCAAAAACAGAACAGTCTGTAGTAATCTGTAGCTAGCACAAGATATGGAACCCCAAAAATTCTAAAATAAATTGCTGGACGTGAGGAATTTATCTATTAATAATATTAAAAAATAATTAACTAAATAGCGAATTCCAAATAAAAATGGCAGCAGTTCTCGTGAGCGCTAAAGTTTCTGTTTTTTACAGCAAGATATCAAGACTTTCCCCAAGTCTTCCCAACGGTTCTACTTGGCACAAACTCTAATTAAACACAAAAAACACAACCTAAACAGAGGATAGATAAATTATTCATTACTAAACAGGAGCAAAAGGCAAGTAATAAAAATAAAATTGGGTTGCCTCCCAACAAGCGCTATCGTTTAACGCCCCTAGCTAGGCATAAAAAGCAAGGATAGATCTAGGTATTGCCATCTTTGGTAGGCAATCCATAAGTGGCTCTCATAATATATTCATAAGGTAATTTAATTTAATTTCTATGAAAGTGTTCCATGCCTTTCCTTATCGGAAATTGGAATCTAATATTTCCTTCCTTCATATCAATAATTGCACCAATCGTTCTAAGGAAAGGTCTACCAAGAATAATAGGACATGAAGGATTGCAATCTATGTCAAGAACAATAAAATCTATGGGTACATAATTCCTATTTTCAACAATAAGAACATCATTAATTCTTCCCATAGGTTTCTTAATAGTGGAATCCGCAAGGTGCAAGTTTAGAGAGCAATAATCAAAATCACGGAAACCAAACAAATCACACAAAGTCTTTGGAATCATGGAAACACTAGCAACGAAATCACATAAAGCATAGAAATCATGATCTTTAATGTTAATTTTAGTAGTTGGTTCCCACTCATCATAAAGTTTTCTAGGAATAGAAACTTCCAACTCAAGTTTTTCTTCATAAGATTGCATCAATGCATCAACGATATGTTTAGTGAACGCTTTATTTTGACTATAAGCGTGAGGAGAATTTAGCACGGATTGCAACAAGGAAATACAATCAATCAAAGAGCAAATTTCATAATTAAATTCCTTGAAATCCAAAATAGTGGGTTTAGCAACATCTAGGGTTTTAATTTCTTCGATCCCACTTTCATCAATTTTAGCATCAAGATCTAAAAACTCCGAATGCTTGGAACGCCTTCTAGGTAAAGGTGGATCATATTCAGTCCCATCATTATTAAGATTCATATTGCAAAACAAAGATTTAATAGGGGACACATCAATAACTTTTAGATCTTCATCTTTATTTTCATAGGAACTAGAAGAACACGCTCTTATAAAGGCATCTTTCTTAGCACGCATCCTAGCGGTTCTTTCTTTGCACTCATCAATGGAAATTCTCATGGCTTTGAGAGACTCATTGATATCATGCTTAGGTGGAATAGATCTAAGCTTCAAAGAATCAACATGAAGAGAAATTCTATCAACGTTCCTAGCCAACTCATCAATCTTGAGCAATTTTTCTTCAATCGAAGCATTGAAATTCTTTTGCGAAGTAATAAATTCTTTAATATTAGATTCAAAATCAGAGGGCATCTTATTATAATTTCCTTAAGAATTGTTGTTGGAATTACCATAATTATTAGAGGGATTACTAGGATAAGTCCTAGGATTAAAATTTCCTCTATACGCGTTGTTACCAAAATTGTTCCTACCAACAAAATTCACATCCATAGATTCATTATTATTCTCAATCAAAGTAGACAAGGGAATATCATTAGGATCAGAAGAAACATTCTTACTAGCAAATAATTTCATAAATTCATCCATCTTTCCACTCAAAACATTAATTTCTTCTATCGCATGCACCTTTTTATTAGTAGATCTTTCAGTATGCCATTGAGAATAATTAACCATAATATTATCTAGGAGTTTAGTAGCTTCTCCTAAAGTGATTTCCATAAAAGTGCCTCCCGCGGCCGAATCTAAAAGATTTCTAGAAGCAAAATTCAATCCGGCAAAAAAATTGTGTATAATCATCCACAAATTCAAACCATGAGTAGGGCAATTACGTATCATTAATTTCATCCTCTCCCAAGCTTGTGCAACATGTTCATGATCAAGTTGCTTAAAATTCATAATATCGTTTCTAAGGGAGATGATCTTAGCGGGAGGAAAATACTTAGAGATAAAAGCATCTTTGCACTTATTCCATGAATCAATACTATTTTTAGGCAAAGACGAAAACCAAGCTTTAGCACGATCTCTAAGCGAAAAAGGAAATAGCTTCAATTTAACAATATCGTTATCCAGATATTTCTTCTTTTGCATATCACACAAATCAACGAAGCTATTTAGATGGGTAGCGGCATCTTCACTAGGAAGGCCGGAAAACAGATCTTTCATGACAAGATTCAGCAAGGCAGCATTAATTTCACAAGATTCAGCATCGGTAAGAGGAGCAATCGGAGTGCTAATAAAATCATTGTTGTTGGTATTGGTAAAGTCACACAATTTAGTGTTATCTTGAGCCATCGTGACAAGCAAGCAATCCAACACACAAGCAAACAAAAGCAAGCGGGCAAAAAAGGCAAATAGAGAAAGAGAGAGAGGATAGAGAGAGAGGGCGAACAAAACGGCAAGGGTGAAGTGGGGAAGAGGAAAACGAGAGGCAAATGGCAATTAATGTAATGCGAGCGATAAGGATTGTGATGGGTACTTGGTATATTGACTTTTGCATAGACTCCCCGGCAACAGCGCCAGAAATCCTTCTTGCTACCTCTTGAGCACTGCGTTGGTTTTCCCCGAAGAGGAAGGGATGATGCAGCAAAGTAGCATAAGTATTTCCCTCAGTTTTTGAGAACCAAGGTATCAATCAAGTAGGAGGCTACGCGCGAGTCCCTTGCACCTACACAAAACAAATAAATCCTTGCAACCAACGCAATAAGGGGTTGTCAATCCCTACACGGCCACTTACGAGAGTGAGATATGATAGATATGATAAGATAATATTTTTGGTATTTTTATGATAAAGATGCAAAGTAAAATAAAAGGCAAAGTAAAAAGCAAAGGAAATTACTAAGTATTGGAAGATTAATATGATGAAGATAGACCCGGGGGCCATAGGTTTCACTAGTGGCTTCTCTCAAGAGCATAAGTATTTTACGGTGGGTGAACAAATTACTGTTGAGCAATTGACAGAATTGAGCATAGTTATGAGAATATCTAGGTATGATCA
Source organism: Triticum urartu (assembly GCF_003073215.2). Classification (NCBI taxonomy): domain Eukaryota; kingdom Viridiplantae; phylum Streptophyta; class Magnoliopsida; order Poales; family Poaceae; genus Triticum; species Triticum urartu. Next base: position 474,618,732 of record NC_053025.1, read on the forward strand.
TGTATATAGGCATCACGTCCGAGACAAGTAGACCGACTCCTGCCTGCATCTACTACTATTACTCCACTCATCGACCACTATCCAGCATGCATCTAGAGTATTAAGTTCATGAAAACAGAGTAACGCCTTAAGCAAGATGACATGATGTAGAGGGATAAACTCATGCAATATGATGAAAACCCCATCTTGTTATCCTCGATGGCAACAATACAATACGTGCCTTGCTGCCCCTACTGTCACTGGGAAAGGACACTGCAAGATTGAACCCAAAGCTAAGGACTTCTCCCATTGCAAGAAAGATCAATCTAGTAGGCCAAACCAAACTGATAATTTGAAGAGACTTGCAAAGATAACCAATCATACATAAAAGAATTTAGAGAAGATTCAAATATTGTTCATAGATAGACTTGATCATAAACCCACAATTCATCGGTCTCAACAAACACACCGCAAAAAGAAGATTACATCGAATAGATCTCCACAAGAGAGGGGGAGAACATTGTATTGAGATCCAAAAAGAGAGAAGAAGCCATCTAGCTAATAACTATGGATCCGAAGGTCTGAGGTAAACTACTCACACTTCATCGGAGGGGCTATGGTGATGATGTAGAAGCCCTCTGTGATGGATACCCCCTCCGGCGGAGCTCCGGAACAGGCCCCAAGATGGGATCTCGTGGATACAGAAAGTTGCGGCAGTGGAATTAGGGTTTTGGCTCCGTATCTGATCGTTTGGGGGTACGTAGGTATATATAGGAGGAAGGAGTACGTCAGTGGAGCAACAGGGGGCCCACGAGGGTGGAGGGCGCGCCTGGGGGGTAGGCGCGCCCCCCTACCTCATGGCCTCCTCCTTTGTTTCTTGACGTAGGGTCCAAGTCTCCTGGATCATGTTCGATGAGAAAATCACGTTCCCGAAGGTTTCATTCCGTTTGGACTCCGTTTGATATTCCTTTTCTTCGAAACCCTAAAATAGGCAACAAAAACATCAATTCTGGGCTGGGCCTCCGGTTAATAGGTTAGTCCCAAAAATAATATAAAAGTGGATAATAAAGCCCAATAATGTCCAAAACAGTAGATAATATAGCATGGAGCAATCAAAAATTATAGATACGTTGGAGACGTATCACCTCATATCATAGACCCAGTCCGCATCATTGCTACTATCATCTTTCAACTTATTTTTCTCTAGAAACATATCAAAAATAATGGGAGCTATATCGCGAGCTATTGATCTACAACATAGATTTACAAATACTATCAGGACTAAGTTCATGATAAATTAAGTTCAAGTAACCAAATTACTAATGAGCTCTCACTTAAATCAACATCCCTCATGTTGTCTAAGTGATACATGATCCATATCAACTAACCTATGTCTGATCATCACGTGAGATGAGGTAGTCATCAATGGTGAACATCTCTATGTTGATCATGTCTACTATATGACTCATCTTCGACCTTTTGGTCTCCAGTGTTCCGAGGCCATGTCTGTACATGCTAGGCTCGTCAAGTTTAACCAAAGTATTCCGCGTGAGTAAAACTATCTTACACCCGTTGTATGTGAATGTAGAGTCTATCACACCCGGTCATTGATGTCTACTACACAACCTTCTTCTTGTAGACGTTGTTGGGCCTCCAAGTGCAGAGGTTTGTAGGATAGTAGCAAATTTCCCTCAAGTGGATGACCTAAGGTTTATCAATCCGTAGGAGGCGTAGGATGAAGATGGTCTCTCTCAAGCAACCCTACAACCAAATAACAAAGAGTCTCTTGTGTCCCCAACACACCCAATACAATGGTAAATTGTATAGGTGGCGAAGAGATGGTGATACAAGTGCAATGTGGATAGTAGATAAAGGTTTTTGTAATCTGAAAATATAAAAACAGCAAGGTAACTAATGATAAAAGTGAGCATAAACGGTATTGCAATGTGTTGAAACAAGGCCTAGGGTTCATACTTTCACTAGTGCAAGTCCTCTCAACAATAATAACATAATTGGATCATATAACTATCCCTCAACATGCAACAAAGAGTCACTCCAAAGTCACTAATAGCGGAGAACGAACGAAGAGATTATGGTAGGGTAAGAAACCACCTCAAAGTTATTCTTTCCAATCAATCCGTTGGGCTATTCCTATAAGTGTCACAAACAGCCCTAGAGTTCGTACTAGAATAACACCTTAAGGCACAAATCAACCAAAACCCTAATGTCACCTAGATACTCCAATGTCACCTCAAGTATCCGTGGGTATGATTATACGATATGCATCACACAATCTCAGATTCATATAGTCAACCAACACATAGAACCTCAAAGAGTGCCCCAAAGTTTCTACCGGAGAGTCAAGACGAAAACGTGTGCCAACCCCTATGCGTAGGTTCATGGGCGGAACCCGCAAGTTGATCACCAAAACATACATCAAGTGAATCACGTGATATCCCATTGTCACCACAGATACGCACGGCAAGACATACATCAAGTGTTATCAAATCTTTAAAGACTCAATCTGATAAGATAACTTCAAAGGGAAAACTCAATCCATTACAAGAGAGTAGAGGGGGAGAAACATCATAATATCCAACTATAATAGCAAAGCTCGCGATACATCAAGATCGTACCACCTCAAGAACACGAGAGAGAGAGAGAGAGATCAAATACAGAGCTACTGGTACATACCCTCAGCCCCGAGGGAGAACTACTCCCTCCTTGTCATGGAGAGCACCGGGATGATGTAGATGGCCACCGGAGAGGGATTGCCCCCTCCGGCAGGGTGCCAGAACGGGTCTAGATTGGTTTTTGGTGGCTATGGAGGCTAATGGCAGCGGAACTCCCGATCTATTCTGCTCCCCAATCGTTTTAGGGTATATGGAGATATATAGGAGGAAGAAGTACGTCAGGGGAGCCACGAGGGGCCCACGAGGGTGGAGGGCGCGCCCCCCTGCCTCGTGGCTTCCTCGTTGCTTCCCTTACGTGGACTCCAAGTCTCCCGGGTTGCTTTCCTTTCAAAAATAAGTTTCGTGAAGTTTCAGGTCAATTGGACTCCGTTTGATTTTCCTTTTCTTCAATACTCTAAAACAAGGAAAAACAGAAAGTGGCACTGGGCTCTAGGTTAATAGGTTAGTCCCAAAAATCATATAAAATAGCATATAAATGCATATAAAACATCCAAGGTTGATAATATAATAGCATGGAACAATCAAAAATTATAGATACGTTGGAGACGTATCAGCATCCCCAAGCTTAATTCCTGCTCGTCCTCGAGTAGGTAAATGATAAAAACAGATTTTTTTGATGTGGAATGCTACCTAACATATTTCTCTAAGTAATTCTCTTCATTTTGGCATGAATGTTCAGATCCATAAGATTCAAGACAAAAGTTTAATATTGACATAAAAATAATAATACTTCAAGCATACTAACTAAGCAATCATGTCTTCTCAAAATAACATGGCCAAAGAAAGCTATCCCTACAAAATCATATAGTCTAGCTATGCTCCATCTTCATCACACAAAATATTTAAATCATGCACAACCCCGATGACAAGCCAAGCAATTGTTTCATACTTTTGATGTTCTCAAACTTTTTCAATCTTCACGCAATACATGAGCGTGAGCCATGGACATAGCACTATAGGTGGAATAGAATGGTGGTTGTGGAGAAGACAAAAAGGAGAAGATAGTCTCACATCAACTAGGCGTATCAACGGGCTATGGAGATGACCATCAATAGATATCAATGTGAGTGAGTAGGGATTGCCATGCAACGGATGCACTAGAGCTATAAGTGTATGAAAGCTCAACAAAAGAAACTAGTGGGTGTGCATCCAACTCGCTTGCTCACGAAGACCTAGGGCGTTTTGAGGAAGCCCATCATTGGAATATACAAGCCAAGTTCTATAATGAAAAATTCCCACTAGTATATGAAAGTGACAACATAGGAGACTCTCTATCATGAAGATCATGGTGCTACTTTGAAGCACAAGTGTGGTAAAAGGATAGTAGCATTTCCCCTTCTCTCTTTTTCTCTCATTTTTTTATTTGGGACTTCTCTTTTTTTATGGCCTCTTTTCTCTCTTTTTTTATTTGGGCTTCTTTGGCCTCTTTTATTTATTTATTTTCGTCCGGAGTCTCATCCCGACTTGTGGGGGAATCATAGTCTCCATCATCCTTTCCTCACTGGGACAATGCTCTAATAATGATGATCATCACACTTTTATTTACTTACAACTCAAGAATTACAACTCGATTCTTAGAACAAAATATGACTCTATATGAATGCCTCCGGCGGTGTACCGGGATGTGCAATGACTCGTGAGTGACATGTATGGAAGAATTATGAACGATGGCTTTGCCACAAATACAATGTCAACTACATGATCATGCAAAGCAATATGACAATGATGGAGCGTGTCATAGCAAACAGAACGGTGGAAAGTTGCATGGCAATATATCTCGGAATGGCTATGGAAATGCCATAATAGGTAGGTATGGTGGCTGTTTTGAGGAAGGTATATGGTGGGTGTATGATACCGGCAAAAGGTGTGCGGTATTAGAGAGGCTAGCAATGGTGGAAGGAAGAAAAGTGCGTATAATCCATGGACTCAACATTAGTCATAAAGAACTCATATACTTATTGCGAAAATCTACAAGTTATCAAAGCAAAGTATTACGCGCATGCTCCTAGGGGGATAGATTGGTAGGAAAAGACCATTGCTCGTCCCCGACCGCCACTCATAAGGAAGACAATCAAAAAATAAATCATGCTCCGACTTCATCACATAACGGTTCACCATACGTGCATGCTACGGGAGTCACAAACTTTAACACAAGTATTTCTCAAATTCACAACTACTCACTAGCATGACTCTAATATCACCATCTCCATATCTCAAAACAATCATCAAGTATCAAACTTCGCATAGTATTCAATGCACTTTATATGAAAGTTTTTATTATATCCCTCTTGGATACCCATCATATTAGGACTAGTTTCATAACCAAAGCAAACTACCATGCTGTTCTAAAGACTCTCAAAATAATATAAGTGAAGCATGAGAGTTCATCTATTTCTATAAAATAAAACCACCGCCGTGCTCTAAAAGGATATAAGTGAAGCACTAGAGCAACGACAAACTACTCCGAAAGATATAAGTGAAGATCAATGAGTAATCGAATAATTATGCAACTATATGAAGACTCTCTAACATTTAAGAATTTCAGATCATGGTATTTTATTCAAGCAGCAAGCAAAGCTAAATAAACTAAAATGACGCTCCAAGCAAAACACATATCATGTGGTGAATAAAAATATAGCTCCAGGTAAAGTTACCGATGAACGAAGACGAAAGAGGGGATGCCTTCCGGGGCATCCCCATGCTTAGGCTTTTGGTTATCCTTGAATATTACCTTGGGGTGCCTTGGTCATCCCCAAGCTTAGTCTCTTGCCACTCCTTATTCCATAGTCCATCGAATCTTCACCCAAAACTTGAAAACTTCACAACACAAAACTTAACACAAAACTCGTAAGCTCCGTTAGCGAAAGAAAACAAAACACCACTTCAAGGTACTGTAATAAACTCATTCTTTATTTATATTGGTGTTTAACCTACTGTATTCCAACTTCTCTATGGTTTATAAACTCTTTTACTAGCCATAGATTCATTAAAATAAGCAAACAACACACGAAAAACAGAATCTGTCAAAAACAGAACAGTCTGTAGTAATCTGTAACTAACGCAAACTTCTGGAACCCCAAAAATTCTAAAATAAATTTCTGGACGTGAGGAATTTATCTGTTAATCATCTGCAAAAATAATTAACTAAATATCACTCTCCAATAAAAAATGGCAGCAATTCTCGTGAGCGCTAAAGTTTCTGTTTTTTTACAGCATGATCATAAAGACTTCACCCAAGTCTTCCCAAAGGTTCTACTTGGCACAAACACTAATTAAAACATAAAACCATATCTAAACAGAGACTTGATGAATTATTTGTTACTAAACAGGAACAAAAAGCAAGTAACAAAAATAAAATTGGGTTGCCTTCCAACAAGCGCTATCGTTTAACGCCCCTAGCTAGGCATGATGATTTCAATCATGCTCACATAAAAGATAAGAATTGAAACATAAAGAGAGCATCATGAATAATATGACTAGCACATTTAAGTCTAACCCACTTCCTATGCATAGGGATTTTGTGAGCAAACAACTTATGGAAACAAGAATCAACTTGCATAGGAAGGTAAAACAAGCATAACATCAAAACTTTAAGCACATAGAGAGGAAACTTGATATTATTGCGATTCCTACAAGCATATGTTCCTCCCTCATAATAATTTTTAGTAGCATCATGAATGAATTCAAAAATATAACCATTACCTAAAGCATTCTTTTCATGATCTACAAGCATAGAAAATTTACTACTCTCCACACAAGCAAAATTCTTCTCATGAATAATAGTGGGAGCAAACTCAACAAAATAATTATCATGTGAGGCATAATCCAATTGAAAACTAAAATCATGATGACAAGTTTCATGGATATCATTATTCTTTATAGCATACAAGTCATCACAATAATCATCATAGATAGCAACTTTGTTCTCATAATCAATTGGAACCTCTTCTGAAATAGTGGATTCATCACAAAATAAAGTCACGACCTCTCCAAATCCACTTTCATCAATATAATCATCATAAATAGGAGGCATGCTTTCATCATAATAAATTTTCTCATCAAAACTTGGGGGACAAAAAATATCATGTTCATCAAACATAGCTTCCCCAAGCTTGTGGCTTTGCATATCATTAGCATCATGGATATTCAAGGAATTCATACTAACAACATTGCAATTATGCTCATCATTCAAATATTTAGTGCCAAACATTTTAATGCATTCTTCTTCTAACACTTTGGCACAATTTTCCTTTCCATCATACTCACGAAAGATATTAAAAAGATGAACCGTATGAGGCAAACTTAATTCCATTTTTTAATTTTCTTTTATAAACTAAACTAGTGATAAAACAAGAAACTAAAAGACTCAATTGCAAGATCTAAAGATATACCTTCAAGCACTAACCTCCCCGGCAACGGCGCCAGAAACAAGCTTGATGTCTACTACACAACCTTCTTCTTGTAGACGTTGTTGGGCCTCCAAGTGCAGAGGTTTGTAGGACAGTAGTAAATTTCCCTCAAGTGGATGGCCTAAGGTTTATCAATCTGTAGGAGGCGTAGGATGAAGATGGTCTCTCTCAAGCAACCCTGCAACCAAATAACAAAGAGTCTCTTGTGTTCCTAACACACCCAATACAATGGTAAATTGTATAGGTGCACTAGTTCGGCGAAGAGATGGTGATACAAGTGCAATATGGATAGTAGATAAAGGTTTTTGTAATCTGAAAATATAAAAACAGCAAGGTAACTAATGATAAAAGTGAGCGTAAACGGTATTGCAATGTGTTGAAACAAGGCATAGGGTTCATACTTTCACTAGTGCAAGTCCTCTCAACAATAATAACATAATTGGATCATATAACTATCCCTCAACATGCAACAAAGAGTCACTCCAAAGTCACTAATAGCGGAGAACGAACGAAGAGATTATGGTAGGGTACGAAACCACCTCAAAGTTATTCTTTCCAATCAATCTGTTGGGCTATTCCTATAAGTGTCACAAACAGCCCTAGAGTTTGTACTAGAATAACACCTTAAGGCACAAATCAACCAAAACCCTAATGTCACCTAGATACTCCAATGTCACCTCAAGTATCCGTGGGTATGATTATATGATATGCATCACACAATATCAGATTCATCTATTCAACCAACACATAGAACCTCAAAGAGTGCCCCAAAGTTTCTACCGGAGAGTCAAGACGAAAACGTGTGCCAACCCCTATGCGTAGGTTCATGGGCGGAACCCGCAAGTTGATCACCAAAACATACATCAAGTGAATCACGTGATATCCCGTTGTCACCACAAATACGCACGGCAAGACATACATCAAGTGTTCTCAAATCTTTAAAGACCCAGTCCGATAAAATAACTTCAAAGGAAAAACTCAATCCATTACAAGAGAGTAGAGGGGGATAAACATCATAAGATCCAACTATAATAGCAAAGCTCGTGATACATCAAGATCGTACCACCTCAAGAACACGAGAGAGAGATCAAACACATAGCTACTGGTACATACCCTCAGCCCCGAGGGAGAACTACTCCCTCCTCGTCATGGAGAGCATCGGGATGATGTAGATGGCCACCAGAGAGGGATTGCCCCCCTGCCTCGTGGCTTCCTCGTTGCTTCCCTTACGTGGACTCCAAGTCTCCCGGGTTTCTTTCCTTCCAAAAATAAGTTTCGTGAAGTTTCAGGTCAATTGGACTCCGTTTGATTTTCCTTTTCTACGATACTCTAAAACAAGCAAAAAACAGAAACTGGCATTGGGCTCTAGGTTAATAGGTTAGTCCCAAAAATCATATAAAATAGCATATAAATGCATATAAAACATCCAAGGTTGATAATATAATAGCATGGAACAATCAAAAATTATAGATACGTTGGAGACGTATCAATCATCACGTGGTGTCTCGAAACGACAAACTTTCGCAACAGTGCATACTCGGGGAGAACACTTTAACCTTGAAATTTAGTGAAGGGATCATCCTATAATGCTACCACCGCACTAAGAAAAATAAGATGCATAAAAGATAAACATCACATGCAATTAAAATATGTGACATGATATGGCCATCATCATCTCGTGCTTTTGATCTCCATCTCCAAAGCATCGTCATGATCTCCATCGTCACCGGCTCAACACCTTGATCACCATCGTTGCGTTGTGGTCGTCTCATCAACTATTGCTTCTACAACTATTGCTAACGCATAGTGATAAAGTAAAGCAATTACATGGCGTTTGCATTTCACACAATAAAGAGACAACCATAAGGCTCCTACCGGTTGCCGATAACTTACAAAACATGATCATCTCATACAATAACTTTTATCACATCATGTCTTGACCATATCACATCACAACATACCCTGCAAAAACAAGTTAGACATCCTCTACTTTGTTGTTGCAAGTTTTACGCGGCTGCTACGGGCTTCTAGCAAGAACCGTTCTTACCTACGCATAAAACCACAACGGTGTTTCGTCAAGTTTGTTGTTTTAACCTTCTTCAAGGACTGGCCGCAGTCAAATTCAATTTAACTAAAGTAGGAGAAACAGACACTCGTCAGCCACCTTTATGCAAAACTAGTCGCATATCTCTTGGTGGAACCGATCTCATGTGCGTGGACATGTAAGGTTGGTCCGGGCCACTTCATCCCACAATACCGTCGAATCAAAATAAGACGCTGGTGATAAGCAGTATGACTATCACCGCCCACAACTCTTTGTGTTCTACTCGTGCATATCATATATGCATAGACCTGACTCATGATGCCACTGTTGGGTATTGTTGCATGGAAAAAAATCTACGCTCACGCAATGATCTAGCAATGGAGATGCATAGCAACGAGTGGGAGAGTGTGTCTGTGTACCCTCGTAGACCGTAAGCAGAAGCATTTCACAACGCATTTGATGTAGTCGAATTTCTTCGCGCTTCAACCGATCAAGTACCAAACGCACGGCACCTCCGCGTTCTGCACACGTTCAACTCGGTGACGTCCCTCGCCTTCTTGATCCAGCAAGACGTCGAGGTAGTATATGAGAGCACGACGGCGTGATGACGGTGATGGTGAAGTCATCTCCGCAGAGCTTCACCTAAGCACTACGAAAATATGACCGGGGGTGTAAACGGTGGACGGGGGCGCCGCACACGGTTAGGCAATTGTCTAGTGTGTGCTAGGCGCCCCCTTCCCACATATATATGGTGGGAGGGAGGGAGGAGCAACCATAGGAGGCGCCCAAGTAGGAGGAATCCTACTTGGAGTCCCTCCCAAGGCGTCCCCTACCATATATAACCGAGGGGGGAGGAAAGAGGGTGGGAGGGAAGGAAATGGGAATCCAAATCCACACTTTCTTTTCCCTTCTCCCCTTTCCTTCTCCTCCTTAGGCCGGCCCATATGGAGGCGCACCAGCCCCTTGTGGCTGGTGTGTTTCCCCTCTTCGCCCATAAGGCCCATATCTTTTGTCGGGGGTGCCCGGAACCCCTTTCGGTGACCCGATATGTATCTGATACCCCCCGAAACACTTTCGATGTCCGAATACCCTCGTCCTATATATCAATCTTTACCTCTCGGCCATTTTGATACTCCTCATCCGGGACTCCAAACAACATTCGGTCACCAAATCACATAACTCATATAATATTATATCGTCATCGAACGTTAAGTGTGTGGACCCTGCGGGTTCGAGAACTATGTAGACTTGACCGAGACACCTCTCCGGTCAATAACCAATAGCGGAACCTATATGCCCGTATTGGCTCCTTCATATTCTACGAAGATCTTTATCGGTCGAACTATTATGACAACATATGTAATTCCCTTTGTCCATCGGTATGTTACTTGCCCGAGATTCGATCGTCAGTATCTTCATACCTAGTTCAATCTCGTTACCGGCAAGTTTATTTACTCGTTCCGTAATACATCACCTCATGACTAACTCCTTAGTCGTTTGCTTGCAAGCTTATAATGTGTATTACCGAGAGGGCCCAGAGATACCTCTCCGATACTCGGAGTGACAAATCGTAATCTCAATCTATGCCAACTCAACAAACACCTTCGGAGATACCTGAGCATCTTTATGATCACTCAGTTGTGTTGTGACGTTTAATAGCACACAAGGTATTCCTCTGGTATCCGGGAGTTGCATAATCTCATAGTCGATGGAATAAGTATTTGACATGAAGAAAGCAGTAGCAATAAATTGAACAATCATTATGCTAAGCTAACGGATGGGTCTTGTCCATCACATCATTCTCCTAATGATGTGATCCCGTTATCAAATGACAACTCATGTCCATGGTTAGAAAACCTTAACCATCTTTGATCAACGAGCTAGTCTAGTAGAGGCTTACTAGGGACACAGTGTTTGTTTATGTATTCACACATGTATTAAGGTTTTCGATCAATACAAATATAGCATGAATAATAAACCTTTATCATGAATAAGGAAATATAAAAATAACAACTTTATTATTGCCTTTATGGCATATTTCCTTCACTTTATTCGGTTGTTTCTTTGCATATAAAGCGAAGCGAAAGCCTCTTTTGAGGTCGGGAGAGCCAACATGATTCTTTTGAGATGGTTTACGCCCTAAGCAGCCTCTGATACACTTCTCTCATCTAGAAACAGAGGGATGACACACTTTGCTTCTTCTTTTTATGAAAAACTTCCAATCTATTTATCTTGGATCATGACAGTACAAAGAACAATAAAGGTAATAAAAATTACAACGATGTGCATGAACCACTTAGAGCATCTCCAACAAATGCGCTATATAAGCCGCGCGTTGAAAAAGATGCCTATATAGAGTGTGCGACAAAAACAACGCTCCAACAGAAGCTGTAAAATAGAGCACGCATAAAGATGAAGCTGTAAATTTAGTGAACACGGGCTGCGGGGCTGCAAATTTGGGACGCCGGCTTGTGCGCGCGGGCTGCTGCATGTGGGGCCACCGGGTTGGGCGTCGTGTTTTTGTGCGTCTGTTAAACCTCCCGCGCGCAAAAACACTATTTCAGCTTTGCAAAACCGTTTTAGCGCGCCGCGCTACTGCACGTCTGTTGGAGATGCTCTTAGCAACAACTACAAACACTGGATTTGGTGCATAATTTTATTCCCAATCGCTGCACGCGATGGCTACAGCTTACATAACCCCCGCTTATTAAGTGCATGCAGCTCAGATATCACGTCTCACTTGCATCTCAACACCAAAGGCATGAAGCACGTCGGACATGTGCAAGGAGCCTCTACGTCAAGCGTGCACGACGATCTTGGTGTATTTCGTCATATCGGTGGTGGCGCGGCCGCCGGCGCCGTCCAGCGGGAAGTAGAAGGGGTAGATCTCGTAGCGCACCCTGCAGCTGCTGTAGTTGATCTGGCAGCCCTGCTGCGCGCCGCAGTAGTCGCCGAACTTGGACAGCGCCACCGAGACGCACTGCGCGCACGCCAGCGGCGCGAGGTCCCGCGTGCACTGCGCCAGGCCGTAGATGGTGACGAACGGCGTGTACTGGTCCTTGGACCTGCCGAGCCCCGCGCGGCCCGACGCCGACGCCTGCGCCGTCGCCTTGTTCATCACCTTCCCCACCGCCTTCTTGAACGGCTTGGGGTCGTCCGCCGCCTGCACGTTCACCAGGATCACGCCGGCGCCCGTGTCCGACTGCCCGGCGAAGTCTGTGTCGTCGTACCGCATGAAGCAGAAGTCGTACCTGCACGCGCGTACGTACAGGCCAGCCAAGCTTAGCCAGATGATTAAGCATGTATATCCATCGATCGTTCTAAACTTGTAAGAGGATAGGAAGTGGTACCATATTCTGGCGTCGGATAGGTAGCTGCAGGCAGTGGGGAGCTGCTTGGCGGCGTCCGCGAGGCAGGAGGAGCAGTCGCTGGCGGAGACGTCGCCGCGGCATTGCGCGAGGCCGTAGACGACGGTGCTATTACCCTTGCCGGCAACGGCCGTGGCGAAGCCTCCCGAGGAGCCCTTGGCGACGAGGTCCGCCAGGACGGAGTCGATGTTGGCCTTGCCGCTGCCAGCGTACCTGGTCCCGGCGCAGTTACTGCCAATGGCGTCCATGGCCATGCCCAGAGGGAGCAGAGCCATGCCGAGAAGCAGCAGCCCGCTGCGCGCTCTGCAAAGTGCCATGGTGCTAGCGATTGAGCTTGCCATGTGTGTGGCGAATGGTGGGAGCTTATAACGAGTGCGAGCGTGCTGCCTTTCTTTGACTGCTTAATTGGATTGCGTACAATGCCAGACGTCGACACTAGAATGAGGCCGTGGACCGAGCTATTGCTGAATCAGCCAAGGGTCCATGCACATGGGCAGAGAGGGATGGGCATATCTTGCATATCTTGCTGCTTGCTACTTGCTACTCCCTCCCTTCCGAATTACTTGTTGCGGGTATGAATATATTTAGATGTATTTTAGTTTTACATACATCCATTTCTACGACGGGTAACGGAGGGAGTAGTTGCTACAGCTAGCTGGTTCGCGGCATTTCATGACTCGTTGACTTGTCTTTGTGAGGATGTGGCTTGGTAATGGGTGGCAGGGATTGTGAGAATCCAATGAGTTTTGACTCCCTGTGGAAAAGGCAATCTGGACGCAACGCGCTGTGGAAAATCCGCATTCGATTCCTGGGGCTTCAAAGGAGCAGAGACGGTACCCGCAAAAATAAAAGAGCAGAGACGGAACTGAAAAAGAAAGCTCGTTATTTCGAGCAAGCATTTTATGGATCAAAGATATGTAAGACACACCCTCAGATTTTTCCTTTTTGAGGGGTAGCCACACCCTCAGGTTTTTTTTTTTTGAGTGGACACACTCAGTTGTTGAGTTATACTATCGTCGGGTGGTAGAAAACATTTGTTCAGTTATTCACATGGCGATCGCGGACCCCGCTTCGGTGCAAATTCTTTGCTTGACTTGCGATCATGAACCGATGCTGGACCTCGGATAGATTGGCACGAAGAGGGCGGCTGCACCAGGATTCCTGCCCTTTCTGTGATCAGCATGAGGAGACGATTGGCCATCTGCTCATCGAGTGCGTTCTTGCACGCAAAGTATGGGCCAAGGTCTTCACGGCCTTAGGCATTCAGCACGGCGTGCCGCAACCAGGAGAGACATTACCGGACTGAGGTGCGCTCGAGAGGGTGTGCATGGGCATCGAGGACGATGCGTACCGTATGCCTCCTTGCCATGTGGGAGCTATGGAAGCACAGGAACGCCACAGTCTTCAATGACGCGAGGGCCTGGCTCCCGCTGTCTCGGTTGTCCTGAGCCGGATGGCGAGTGAAAATAATGTATGGATGCGGGTGGGGCTGCTACGAGGAGAGTTGGATGTGTTCTCCGTAGGAACGCCGGAGTGGGCCCATAGCGAGTAGTCGGATTAGCTCATAGGTGGACGTCCGTAACGCCATGTAATCTTTCCTTGTAACATAACTGCGCAAGGCTTTTTCCCTTTCTTTTATAATATATGATAAGCATATTCGTGCGTATTTGAGAAAAAAAACATTTGTTCTAATGGATCACGGCCATTAAGAGTTGGTGATGTAGTATGTGTGATGAGTTGGGAAGTATGCATATTGAGAGAGAATATAAGTAGATGCCGAATCACAGGCGAGCGCACACACAGATTCTACACAGGTCGCGGCCTTTAGCTTCCCCTCACTCACCAACAACGTATTTCAAAAAAACTACTGGTTCTCGAAAAAGAAATTAGAGTTTTTATTGATCAAAAAATCATGCAATCAAACAATGTAAATAGAAAACATTTTTAAAGTGCATTTAGAGGAAAAAAATTAAAAACATATTCACAAAATTGAAACAAGCTCATGAATAAAAAATCATTAAATTTACTGTTAATGGATTTAAAAATCTTTATGAATTTTAAAATAAAACCTAAATTCACAAAATTAAATAAATGTTGATAATTTTAAAAAAACAAAAGAAAAAAAAGCAAGAAAAAACAGAGAAAGAACCACCAAAAAACCAGATGGGTCCGTCAAAAAAGTTACCAAAAGTTTTCTTGCAAACCAAATATTTTTTTCAAATTCGTGAACATTTTTCATGTTATACAAACTTTTAAACTTTTGTGAACTTTTAATTTTTGTGACCTTTTACAAAATCAAACTTTTTCAAATTATGAAAGTTCCAAAGTCATGACATTTTTCATAATTCATGAATAGTTTTTTGCTTTTTTGCAAATTCATGAAGTTTTTTGAAATTATGAACTTAAGTTGTGAGCTTATTTCAAATTCAGATTTTTTATAAAAAATATTGTAAACTCTTTTAAAATTCATATTTTTCCCAAAATGTCAAAGTCAATGTTCTATGGCCAAGGGCCAACGGTCCACGGTCGGGGCCGATAGTCGAAGGTCAGTGGTCTCATCGGCCGCAGCCCATCTGGTGCATTGGTGAGCGCAACTTCCGTAGTGGGCGCTATAAGCGTCGCAAAGGAGCTCTCGCGGTTGGCTCGATTCGTAGTACATGCATGGGGACCTCCTATTTGCGTCAAATAAGAGGATTGCCACAAAAAGGGAGTCGTGGATGGGCTGACGCATCGCACGAACTACAGCGAGCTGCGAATGAGCCATGCAACTATAGGCTACTAAAGACAACATTTTTAAAATTTTGAGGATATCTTTTAACTAGTTTTTTATCCAAATAATGTAACAGTTTTTTAAAACATGAAAACATGCTGAATATTTTATAAAATTGTGAATAAAAAATAAAAAATCAGCCATGAACCTTTTAGAATGTTCCAAAACCGGTCATGATCCTTAAACCGGATCTGCTTAAAATGGGCTGACTGATTTAACTCGTTCGTTTCTCTCTCCTGTGTCCGTTTTGGCAACAGTTTGACGCACTGGCCGTCAAATAAAGAATACCCATGTTCGCGGACGAAAAACAAGGCGCGAAGAATCCAACTAAACACCATGGAGATGGCCCGAGCATAAAACCATGGACGGGAATACCCATTCGCCCTTTTCCATTTTAGCTTGTTGTTGCTTTTTTTCTAGGGTTGTCGATCCATAAGGCGCAATAAATCCCGTTCTGTTCAAGCCCATTCTCTAGGCAGATCGTTTTCACTCAAGTATTTGAGAATATCATCTATATAAAGTATTTAAGAATATGCGTCTAAGAAAAGTATTTGAAATCACATACCCCTACCTAACTTTGTCAGGTATCGACAGACAAACTCGTTACCCTCTAACTTGTGAAGTAACAAAAACAGATTATACAACCCTAGTGTGTATTTTAAAGACGGTTTTGCTGATAGGATGCATATGAAACACGGTTTTAACTACATGGATAAATGATTTCATAAAAAAATACATGGATAAATTATGGAAAATAAGCGAAATAATGTGCAACTAATATTTTTGAATAATTTTTAAAATCAGTTTATTTTTAAAAGATACTCCAAGCTTTATAAAATATGAAAATATGTGAAATATGGCATAATAAATAATCACTTAATATTCTGTCAACATTGATACAAAAAATGCATAGAAGTTTTTCTTAACTGGAGTTGCACATTTTCCCCTATTTTTCTTGTTTACAATTCAGTTGTTTATTTTTATTTCTTTATCAAAGTCTTCAGATTTATTTCTAGATTTACTTAGCTTATAGTATTTCATAGTTTATTAATAATTTTTTTATTCTTCATGAATTTACATATTCATAAAAAAAGGTTTACACAATATTTTTTAAAATCCTTGGTTGTCATATGCACATGTGGTCAATACCACCTTTTGTATGCACAACGTCACCAAAACAGCTTTGCAAACCTATTTTAGAGAGTTTTATTAATTATATTTTGCTGCTTTGAGGGGGGGGGGGGGGGGGGGGCAATACTTACAAAATAGAAAAATAGACAGAGGGAACAGTAATT
Organism: Triticum urartu; assembly: GCF_003073215.2. Taxonomy (NCBI): domain Eukaryota; kingdom Viridiplantae; phylum Streptophyta; class Magnoliopsida; order Poales; family Poaceae; genus Triticum; species Triticum urartu. Next base: position 474,635,290 of record NC_053025.1, read on the forward strand.
ATCTTCTCTATACATGAGGTGTTCAGTACACTTTTCCTTAAGCTAAGACGTGAAAATGGATACCTCAAACGTTTTGAACGTCATTTCAAAATCATTGCAGCTCTACAATCAGCTGCTGAGAAGACACTCCCTATTTTATTTACTCAGCATGTTAGCTTCAACTCAAGCCAAAGTTTGTAAATTTTGATCAAATTTATAGAAAAAGTAACTAACATCTATAATATCAAATCATTATTATTAGATTTATCATGGAATATATTTTCATATATTGTATACTTGTTATTGTAAATGTACATAGTATTATTTTCTATAAACATGGTTGCTTCAAAAAGTTTGACTTAGAAAAAAGCTAATGTGCAGAGTAAATAAAAACAGAGTGGGTAAGACATTTTTTTTTAAAAAAGGGGGACTCTCCAGCCTCTGCATCAGAACGATGCATACGGCCACATTTATAGATAAATAAAGAGGTTCAACAAGCCTAACAGCCATTGTGAATGTTGCTTTTCTTTTCTCTTTGGCAAAAATGTGAAATGTAGGGAACAGTGAACAACAAGAGCGTGCATACTACAGTAAACAGTCGGGCTCGGGCACTTGCCAGTTGCCACTAGTAAGACTGCCAGACTAGCCTTTCTTTTTTGATTGCGACATACGTTACGTTAGTGATGTGGCCGTATTTGGAGGAGGAAAAATAAATTGGGAAAACCATATGCATATTAATCTCTGGTTCGGCAGAAGAGCACGACGCCGCAAGTTGCACGGGTGCCAAGCGAACTAACATGATATTGGAATGAACTGTGCTCTACGTTGCCACGCATATAAACATTGACGAAGACGACGGAGTGAGAAAAACGACGAGGGTGCAAGTGCCGTCCACTCCAGGGCGTGTTCGGCTTGTGCTAGCGGCTAGCGCGGTCTTGCTGCGTTTGGCGCGTGAGGCGCGGCGGAACAGCGACCGCGCACGGGAAGTTGCTAGCGGCAGAAGAAAAGAAAGAGATCGAGTCCATCGGGATCGGGTTGGGGGGAGGGTTCCTACCAGACAGCTTGTTACTTTAGTCCTCCCTCCACGTTGTGTTTTTCTTTTGAGAACCGTTCCACGTTGATTAGCGCCAGCAAGCGAGCGGCTCCACCGACAGCCCGGCGAGCGCCGAGCGAGGAGAGCACAGCAACAGCAGGGGCAGAGGCGCCCCACGCGTGGGTTGGCACTGAGAGCCGTGCATGCTCGCCGGCACACTTGTACACTTAGATGAAATATATCGCGTCTTTGCTTGTCATGGATTATCCGAGGTTTAGAGCAACTCAAACAAGATGTCATATGGTCTTGAACGTCACAATAATCGACAATAAAAAAATTAACACAAAATGGCACATTAACATAATTGTCATATGGGAGTAAATTGCAGAAAACCACCACTTTGAGAGCAAGGTTTGCGAAAACCATTACAATACATTTTTTTTGCAGAAAACACCGTGTCTTCGGTAATTTTTTTGCAGAGAGCACTGCTCGGCGGATTGGGCTCAAATAAGTGAGATTATGACAGATGGGGCCTTTTTTTACCTACATGGCGTAAATTTTTGTTCATGTTCGATTTAATCTAAATTTACAAAGTAGCCCATGCAATTTTACACATACAGCCCTCCCTCCCTTCTTCTCCAACTCTCTCCCCTCTCTGCAAAATCAGAACAGAGCTTGGCCTCCCACCGCCGCCTGCTGCTACATGCCTTCCCCCAACGCCCCGCACTCCCAACCGCCCTCAAGCACTTGGCCGCCCGCCGTCGCTCGGGATCCCACCGCCGGACGCAGCCGCTCGCTGCTGGTGGTGTTGCTTGCTGTCGGAATGCGGTACGTGCCTTGCATCGGCGAGGCAGGGTCGACGGCGGCTCAACGCTGGTATCTTCTGCGGTGAGCAAGATCCAGCCATTCTGATGCTCACCGGTGTAGGATCCGTCTGGGGCCATCAGAGCCGTGGTCGGACCAACGCGAGAGGACGACGACTGGGCCGAGCCCGATCTAGATCTCAGCGACGACTAGGTGAGCCCCTGCACCGTGCACATCATCCCGCTGCATCGGCGGCCCTGGTAGCTGCTGGAGCTCCGCCTTGCCTGCACGAGTGGGCCGCTCTGAAGGAGATGCCGAGCACATCTCCATTTACGAGCGCGCCTTCCAATGTTGACCGGTGGATCCTCCCATGGCGCCGCAACAGAGCAAGCCTCCCTGACATCTTCGGTCGCCCGTGGCGATGCCGGAAGCTTCTCTTGAGCAGCGTCGCGTCCTCCCTCAGATGCGGCAGCGCGCCACCATCATGCCCCCCATGGCCGCTGCGTCTCCTCGTGCGGACTACGCGCTCACCTCAGCCAGCCGCTCCGCTGCCCTCTGTCATTAGCTAGAAGACGAACAGGGGGATAGAGAGGAACACAAAGAACAGGAGGGGTGTATGTGTAAAACAGTGGGGACTACTTCGTAAATTTAGACTAAAATTAAACAGGCATGAGAAATCACGTCATGTAGGCAAAAAATGGGTCCCATCTGTCATAAACGCGGTCAACAGAGCCAAATCCGCCGATCAGTGGATTTTACAAAAACATTACCGAACACATGGTGTTTTCTGCAAAAAAAAATGCATTATAGTGTTTTCTGCAAACCTAGCCTTCAAAGTGGTGGTTTCCTGCAATTTACTCGTCATATGGCTTTCAGTCACTATAATTTATGAAAATCACATATTTCATATTTGTAGGCACCGGAGGGTCAACATGAAGCTCGCGCCAAACCCAACCATCAGCCCGGAAGAAAAGTTTCATCTTATTCCTTCTCGCACCATGGCCGGGTTTGAAGCAGCTTGCCATTTGTACACGCACCTTTGCATTTCGGTTAATCACCGGTGTGTGAGGCTACATGACAACTAATCATCCATCAATTAATGGTGTGGCCGCTCCTTCGGATTCCTGAGGTGGTCATTCGGGTGGTCGCCACGCAACATCGGTTCGGAACTATGAAGGACCGTCGGCGACGCGTCCCCTGTCAGCACAGTGTCACCGCGTAAAAACACAACCGATTGGCTGGACTTGGCGACACAGCAAAACCTCCCGTTGTAGACACACCGTGCAACTACAGGGCGAATTCTCCTCGCAGTGCATCCACCGCACGTGGTGGCGGGCGCGACGAAGATGGTGGCTCCCATGGCGGCGGACGTGGGGAAGATGGAGGCTCCCGTGGTGGCGGGCGTGATGGATCTGGCGCCGGCGTCCCTGTGAACTAGGTCGTCTACATTGACGCAACCCCACTCAATGTTGAGGAGCTAGAGCCAAAGCCCAAGGACAAATTCGCGGCCGTGCTGCGGCTCCCCCAGTTCAAAGCAGGTTTACATCGTCGTTAGCGTAGCTAGGGGTGGTCAGGGTGATCCATGGACCATCCTGGAATTTCCCCATAGCTTGTATATAGTGTAGTAAAAAAATATTTCTTAGAAAATAACTAAACTTAGGTAAATATTTTTATTGATGAACCACCCTGGCTTATTGGGCTGGCTATGCCACTCTCAGCAGGAGCACATCCTTGAGCGCTTTGGTCCCACTCGGGCCTAAGAGGAAGCGCCACAACCTGCGCTCGTTTGTCGTTGCTCTGGCCCCTATGCCTACCTTGGCAACCTCAATTTGGATGAGGAGCAAGAGGATGAGGAGCCTGAGGAGTTGGAGGATAACTAGACGACACTAGCGATAGAGTTGTCTAGGTAGCAATATCGAATAATGATGTTGCATATAAATGTCGATTAACTACATTGTAAGTCGCTAAATATATATAATGCGGCGCATTTCGGTAATTAAATATATGTAATGCTGCGCATTTTGGCAAATATATGTAATGCAGTTCATGACTAATATAGTTGATAATTATCACGATGAAGCATGTGTTTACATAGATTAAGCTGAGCTTAAATTGCTCCTACAATTTTGAAGGTAATGACAACACAAATTAAAAATCATGGAGGCAACCGTCTGGCGACTCTGTGTTTGCGCACATGCTTGCCGACCTCCAAATCCATATGGAGCGCGCTCTATATGCGATATGACTGACTCTCTAGAGTTGTTCTTAGCTAGGAGAAGAAAATTGGCTTTGGGTACTCCTGAATCAAGCCGTGTGTATGAGTTTTCTTGTGTGTGTAAAGTCTATGATATGGCCTTCAATTTTGTCTCGGTTAACTGATATTGGGTTATTTTTTAGTACTCCCTCCTTCCCAAAAATGTAAGGCGCGCTTAAATTTGCACGGTCTTTGATGCACAAGTTTGACTACCGATGTAAACAAAATTATATGGATCTAGCTTGTATAAATGGTGTCATCATATTTGTCTAGCAAAATAGTTCTATTTCATATACCTTTACAATTCTATCAATATACTATGAGCAAAAATCATAGTCAAAGTTGTGTGCCAAAGTCCAGAAAATGTTGACCGCGGCTTATATTTTAGGAAGGAGGGAGTAATGTTTTGTTACATATAAGATTAAATACGAAATATCAAAGACTTATTCGTGTTATGTTTACTCATCAGTGGCAATCTCATCGCAAGATTACGAGACGGAGTGTCATGGCTCGCGGGAGCTCGGTTAGGCCAGTAGGTGCGGATCTTGGCGACTAGAGGCAAAAGGAAGATGCTCACAACTTTTGATGGCGTTGACATGGAGCCAAGGTTGGTTGGAGACGGGAGGGAGACAAAGAAGGGAAGGGGAACGGGCGTTGATGCATCAGTGTGGATGAGATCGGCGGAGAATAGATAGAGAGCATGTAACTAAAATGGCAATAAAAATGTGTAATGGTAGAGCAAGCGAACATTGTGTCGGGTAGCAATTTTCCTCATTAGAGATGGAAGGAGTGGTGTGATGCTATCATGTTGAGGGACTGGGAGGGTAAAGGCATGTCGAGGTGGTGGCATTCCCTCCATAATAACTTCACTAAGGCAAGCGGTATTTTTCAGAGCCCTAATATGAGAAGCTCGAAAGTGCATACAAGGTACTCCCTCCAATCCATATTAATTGTGGGTGATTCATCAGATGGAGTAAGTATTTTTTTACAAATGAAGAAAACCATGTATAGAGAGATGAATCGATTGAAACTAGTTCATTTTTGTTTTAATTTCACTAGCACAAAAGCCCATCCGTTGCAATGGGAGCTGAATTTGACATGTCCACTTAAATGCCCATTTTGCTAAAAAAAATGTCCACCAACGTGGCACAACAACATCTGAATGGTGGCATGCAGGGGTGACACCCACTCGTAGCTCTAACAGAAATGCATATATAAGTAAAAAAAATGCTCAATTAGCAGACTTACAAAGTCGAATTAATAATGTAGGGGCTCACTTGGTCTTTAAACATCAATTTGGCAGCTTTTTCTTAACCGGGCATAACCCCTTTCCATTACTGCGACATAACAGAAATACAACCAGGTCCACAGAATGAGACGGGAGAGGGGAGAGCGAGTTCAAGCATCACCGAGAAACCCACCACAAGCACTCGCCATCGAGATAACCCGCTGTAGGACGAAAACCCGACGACACCAATAAGTTTGTAATTCAGACTTGGCTACCTCCCCCCCCCCCCCCCCCGCCCCCCTCAAAAAAAACTTCTCACAAGCGAGCACCAAAAGCCAGTTACACACAGGAAAGACACAAAGGATGACACACAGACATAAGAAAATGAAGCTGGAGAAGACGCCCCAGGAGACGCATGCCTTTTTCTTTCTGTCATCACTTCTTTTCTTTTCTTTTCAACGAGCTTCTTCACTTTTGGTTGCAGCACAGATGCGCATCATCCTCGACACATTATTCTTCAGCATGTTCACCCCGTCTCATGTCATCTCAGGGAAGAATAAGAAGAAAAATATATGGCTGCTGCTCCATGACCATGACCTTGAATTGTTGCTGCTGCACCAGATCGAGGCAGCAGCAGCAGCAGCAGCAGCAGCAGCAGTAGCAGTAGTAGTAGTAGTAGTAGTAGTAGTAGTAGTAGTAGTAGTAGTAGTAGTAGTAGTACAGGGAGCAAGTACTCCTTTCATTTACTTTACTTTAAACTGAGATGAGACTACTAAAAAGGAGTACTCCTCTCTTGAGAAGTTGATGTAAATGAAATCTAGGAGTATGTGAGAATATGGCCATCTTTATTTCTTTCTGTAAGCTTTATCTTCAGTGCCCTGTCTCTACTCTTATAAAAACCACAAGTCTCTACTCTTATAAAAACCACAATTGGTGATGATGGTGTGCCTGCCAACTTTGATTCACAATCGTTCGATTCATATCCAACGTCCAGGAGCAACCCATGGCAATTTTACAAAGACACCCACTATTCTGTTACATATTTGCAAATATGCCCTTGTCTCTCTCTTCAAGCCTATCCCCCGGGCGCTCTCCCCCAACCTCATCCAACCAGTAGCACCGGCAGCGTCGGAGCCGATATGGCGTGGTGGCCGCCGGCGGTGCCGTCCGCCTCGGAGCCTCTCATGCCTCCCTCAACTCCACCGGCCACCACAACCCCTCCCCCCCCTCCCCCCGCCCCCCTTCTCCATCTCCTCCGTTGCCGACATCTGCAGGCACACCGGCGGCGCCGTCCCTCCGCAGGCGCCTCTCCGCCTCCTTCTCTCCCAGAGAAGTGCCGCCGCACAGCAGCACCACCACTTCCCCCTCCTCCTTGCCATCGCCTCCGCCCCCTCCTCCGTATCCTCCCACGCCGGCCTCGGCAAGCACGCCGGCGGCGCCGTCCCTTCGCCGGCGCATCTGACTCCATTGCCAGCTCAGGGCCCCCACCCAGCATCACCACCACCTCTTCCTCCTCTTCCCCATCCCCTCCGCCTCCTCCCCGATGCTGCACTCCGCACGTACGCCGGCGGCGCCGTCCGTGCCCCGAGGCTTCTTCTGGCTCCTCCCCCCTGCTGCAGAAGCCCGCCCCCCCCCCCCCTCCCTCTCGCCCTCCCCTCTCCCCCTTCTCTAACCGACCTCCACAAATACGTCGCCGGCTACAGCTGCTCATCCTCGGCGGGGCGGCGCACCGCCACCTAATGCTACTTCTCCTCCCTGCCGACGCACTCCACTGCCTGTTCTGGTGCTATGGTCGGCTACCGCCTCTCTTTCCCAGACATCATCGTTCCCACCCTCCGCCTCCCAAATTCAAATTTTCTTGCACCCAAATGCGCGCGCCTGGTCGAACTGTCTAGAAACCACCCTTTCAGCCCAATATAAATACAAGTGAGCAGGCAGATGAGACTCACACTGCTCGAACTACATCCCAAGAAGCAACACGGTGGTCAAGCTCTCATATCTTCAAATCGACAGATTGTGAGGAGGTCGATTTACTGCCCATCGCCTTCTAATTTGCTTCGCCAAGGACCAAGGTATGTTGTGTTATGCAATACCAAGATTTAGTAATGATTGCAATAGATGAGTATCTGCACATACTACTATTAGATGATGATGCCTCTTTTATTTGTGAAGTTAACATCAAAACAAGAATTTGCAGATCACTGTATGGTTGTATAACATGTTTTTTATTTATAACATGTTTTTTATGTGTTATTTTAAGTTTTTATGCATACTGATCGTTGGGGCTTTGACCTCCAAGTTGGTCTGTTTCCTATTAAAAGAATTAAAAGATCTGCATCTTAGTTCTAGGTGGATCAGCTTATTTTATATGAGTTGGTCAGAGAGAAACTGATGTTGCTAGGTTTGTTATATTTCCCTTCATATAAAATCACATGACTTAGTCAGTCATATGTATGCATAGAGATACTCACTTCAGCTCCAACTGTCCTTGGGTTTGGTTTTCACCAACTAAATCACTGAAATTTTTGAAAAAAAATGATTATTTACATGGCAGGTCCAGAAGAAATTTGATAAGCCTAGAAGTTCCTGGAGAAACACTTGGATTTGGGTGTGAAGCTGAAAATTAAAAGGTCAGGACCAAATTCATACTTGATCACTGGAATTCATTGGTTTACTGTTGTATTCTATTATGCTTTGGCTTGTACTTTTTGGCTGCCACACCTGTGCATAACATTTGTTTTTATTCATGTTGCTTACCTAATGATTATCAAATTCATCCAGTGTGCAATTTCGTATCTAATGATGATGAACTGCCCTTCGGTTAAGGAATGTTTCTTTTGACTTCTGGCAAAGAATAGTTGTCTTATTAGATTGCATATAGTGTTCCTACTAGCTTTCGATTCAATTTTTTCTAACCTCCACTTCTGTTTTTTTGGGGAAACTAGCAGCTATTACACCCCAAATGTTACAGCTCTCGTGCCAACAAAGTGCTAAAGGAAAACAAAAAGGTTGGTTCCTGTACCTTACTGTTTGGCAAAACAATCTGCTTGTATATTTCTTATTTATACCTAACCATTTACCGTCCAACTTGTAATAACACAGTGGTCGACAGCAGTAGCAAGCCCAACAGAACTTGCTCCAATGGCATGCCATGTGCTCGAACAGGTTTATTTATACGTGAACCAACGGATGCGACAAATTTAAGTTACTCATCTTCAGATGATGAAGTGACAAACCAATCAGCGACGGTGATTTTTCCTACTTATACTGGTATGCTCACATCAATCGACGGATTGGAGCGAGGAGAAAGCTCAAAAGGTAAATCTATAGGGCGGAAGTGTTTGCTTATATAATTCCGTTTACCCACTTAATTAATTTCTCGTGTAAATTCTGTAGGGCGAAAGCGTGCACGTGAAGCAATAAGATATGCTAGCCGTACACCAGAGCAAATCCAAGCAAGGCGAGAACGTGTTAGAGCACGTCGGCAAAATTTGACACCTAAGGAGAAGGAAGAGATTAATGCACGAAGAAGAGAGAAACGACAACGTATGACACTTGAAGAGAGAAATGCAAGCCAGCGAGCACGTAGGCAAAGTTTGACACTAGAGGAGAGGCAAGAAAGAAATGCACGCCAACGAGCGCGTCGGCAAAGCCTGCCACCGGAAGAGCGGCGGGCACTTCTAGCTCAACGTAATGCAAGTTATGCATCTAGACGAGATACCCCATGCATGGATTCCATTGTATCAAATTGCCCTACAGGTTCATTGCTGGGACATGCATCATCAAGCTCTTATGCCTTTAGTTACCCAAGCACACTGACTCAAACTTTTTCTACAATTCAAGGTAATTCTCACATACACATTCCTTTATTTGCCAATTTTGTCAAAGTTGAGCATGCATTTTTACACAGTCATTGAAATAGCAGGTAATCTAGAAAGCATACCTGAAGGAATGGAAGATGATCACATAGTTTTCACTAGCAAAGGTATGATTGTGGTGCTGATGCCTTCCTTTTCTCTACTACTATAACACACACTACTCAAACTATGTAGTAACTTCATTCCTCAAATTACATTTAGGTGACGCTAATACTGTCCAGTGCAAGGAACTCACATCGGTGCAATGTCCAACATCTACATCATTGGACAGTTCATCATTGGCCCCTGATGACTCCATATGCCCAGGTTCCCCAACGGAAAGCTTTAATGTGGATGATGATTTTTCTCATATGACCGAAGAAGAAGATGATGAGTACTTCGCATTTGCTGGGAGAGGTATTAAAAATTCCATGGATGTCTTATTTCCCTACATATGTATAGCACAGAAAATGCAATACCTATATATAACACAATTCATCTCATGTGTGTACAGGGAACACTGAAGATTGCGATGACATGGTAGATGCTTTTACAACAGACAACATTGTTCCTGACCCATATGACTGTGTTTACCAGAATATACCAAAAAGTACTCACACGCTGGTGCCAAAGCCTGATTGCAAGCATTGCGGCGCAAAGAGGTTCCAGTATGAGACAAATGGATTTTGTTGCCAGTCTGGAAAAATTAAGTTAGCACAGTCAGAACCACCCTTGGAACTTCAGATGTTGTACACAAGTTCAGATAGTGATGCTGTACATTTTAGGGATAACATTCGCTACTTCAATGGCCACTTTTCATTCACCACTCTTGGAGTCAGTCTTGACAATAGATACACAAACATGAGGTCAGGAGTCTATACATTCCGAGCCCATGGTCAGATTTACCACAACATCTTCTCATTTGGTCCAACACAAGATGGACCTAAGCATCTAGAGTTATACTTCTACGATGATGACCCGAGTCTACAACATAGGTTTCGGCGCTCCCCGAACCTAGACCGAGATGTCATTCGAAGGCTTGTCAACATCCTTAAGGATAATCCTTATTCTGAAACATTCAGGAATCTAGGTGGAGTCGATGACCTTGAGGATTATCGTATTGAACTGAACACCGACATGAGGTTGGACCAACGGAGATATAACTTGCCTATATCATCAGAGGTTGCAGCTATTTGGGTTGAGGGTAATGAACTATGTAAGCATTTTGACCGTAGCATTGTCCTGTTTGGTAATGACAACAAGAGATATAGCATCCAACCATATTATGGATGCTATGATCCATTGTCTTACCCTTTGTTCTTCCCAAGAGGGGAGATTGGTTGGCATCCTGAGATCCCAAAGAACGGTGTCAGCTTGAATGAGATACTTCAATCCCGCCGCAGTGGTCGAAAGAAACCAGGTACATATAATGAAATTAGCATTTATTCATTTTTTTTATTATCCCCATTGTACTTATTTTCTTAATCAGTTCTTTCTGTTACCTCCCATTTCCGTAGGTACATGTACAAGTAGTCGATTATGTGTCTCGGTCAGAGACTACTATTGTTACAAGTTTCAAATACATCGTGGTGTATTTAACACCATGCTATACGGTAAACGACTGTTCCAACAATATGTGGTCGACATGTACATCAAGGTTGAAACCTCTAGGTTAGACTATATAAGAAATCACCAGAAACAAATACGCTCTGATCTATACCAAGGTGTTGTTGATAGCCTTCAAGCTGGGGAAAACCATGCGGATGCTGTGGGCAAATGGATTGTACTTCCTACATCATTTATTGGGGGAAGAAGAGATAGGAGACGAAGATACCTTGATGCCATGGCCTTGGTGCAGAAGTATGGGAAACCAGATATCTTTTTAACCATGACTTGAAACCCGAATTGGGATGAGATAATTGGTGCCTTGGAGCCTGGACAAACCCCACAGGATCGCCCTGATCTTGTTGTACGAGTATTTAGAGCAAAGTTGGAAGACCTCAAGATACAACTTTTCAAAAAGCACATGCTCGGCAAGGTAGCAGCATATGCATATGTTGTCGAGTTCCAGAAAAGGGGTCTACCACATGCTCATTTCCTCCTAATCATGGAGGGAAGGTACAAGCTAACATGCCCAGAGCAATATGATTGTATCATATCTGCTGAATTGCCAGACAAATTCAAGTACCCTGAGTTGTACAAGATGGTCGTCAAGCATATGATGCATGGCCCTTGTGGAGTCCTAAACCCCAAAAATGTGTGCATGCAAAATGGCAGTTGCAAGAACTACTATCCACGGCCATTTAATGCGTCAACTCTTCAGGGAAAGGACTCATATCCCATATACAGGAGGAGAGATGATGGACGTCGTGCAAAGGTACGAGGTGAAGAATTAGACAATAGGTGGGTTGTTCCATACAATCCTTACCTACTAAGAAGGTATAATTGCCACATCAATGACGAGGTTTGCTCAAGCATAAAAGCTGTAAAGTACCTCTTTAAGTACATATACAAGGGGCATGATCGAGCATCTATTTCTATCGACGAGGTGGATAATGATGGGAGCATTGATGAAATAAAGCAATACAGAGATTCCAGGTGGGTTACTCCACCAGAAGCATTATGGAGGATCTATGGTTTTGACCTTAGTGAGATATTTCCATTTGTTAAACAACTACAACTCCACCTCCCTAATATGCACATGGTGTCGTTTCCAACGGGCGCAAATCTGAATGATGTCCTCTCTCAAGAAGGAGCTTCCAAGACCATGTTAACCGAGTATTTTGAGGCAAACAAGAAATATGAGTTGGCTCGAGGAATCTTATATAAGGATTTCCCTGCGTCTTTTGTTTGGGTGTTAGGTAGCAAGTATTGGAAAAGGAGGGCTAAACACACGCAGATTGGGAGAATTGTGTCTGCACATCCAGCTGAAGGGGAGAGGTATTATCTTAGAGTGCTTCTAAATCATGTCACGGGTGCTACATCCTTCCAAGACCTAAGGACAGTGGATGGTATTGTTTTCCCAACATTCCGTGAAGCTGCTGAAAATAGGGGCCTTATCGAGTCTGACAATAGTATCGACGAGTGTCTTAATGAGGCTGAGGTTTTTCAGATGCCATCTTCCCTTCGGAGGCTATTTGCTACTATATTGGTCTTTTGTGAGCCCAGCGATGTGCGTGGCCTATGGGACCGGCACTTGGAAGCTATGACAGAAGACTATCGACTAACCCACATGTCCCCCCATGAAGTTGAGCAGATGGCTCTGTTAGATATAAAAACCATGCTACAATCGATGGGGAAGGACATATCGTCATTCCCTCTTCCAGAAATTGACGACTCATATGATGCCCCAGATAATGAGGCTAGGGAGATCATAGAGGAGTCCACGATCGAGGTGGACCCAGAACACATTGGCTTGTCATCTTTTCTAAACCCAGAACAGAGATATGCATATGATGAGATACTTGCGACAATTAATAGTGGCCAGGGAGGTGTGTTCTTTGTCGATGGACCAGGAGGCACAGGAAAAACATATCTGTACAAAGCTCTACTTGCAAAAGTACGTGGTGAGGATCAGATAGCTGTTGCAACAGCGACGTCAGGTGTTGCTGCATCCATCTTGGCTGGAGGGAGGACTGCACACTCGAGGTTTAAAATACCACTAAACATTGAAGACGGTGGGGTTTGTAGTTTCGCCAAGCAAAGTGGGATAGCTAAGCTTCTTATGAGGGCGTCCCTCATAATTTGGGATGAGGCCTCCATGACAAAGCGCCAGGCAGTCGAGGCCCTGGACAATAGCATGAGGGACATCATGGGTCAACCTGACCTGCCGTTTGGTGGAAAGACGGTTGTGTTTGGGGGAGACTTTAGACAAGTGCTTCATGTTGTTCGTAAGGGAACAAGGTCACAGATAACTGATGCGACCCTACGTAAGTCTTATCTTTGGAATAGTATGAGACAACTAAGACTGGTCCGTAATATGAGGGCTCAGGTTGATCCATGGTTTGCTGATTATCTTCTGCGTGTTGGGAATGGCACCGAAGATACGGTGGATGATGGTTACATACGACTTCCAGATGAGATTTGCATACCAAACACCGGTGATGACGCCTCTGATATTGACAAGCTTATTGAAAATGTGTTCCCGATGCTGCAAGATGAAAACATCTCAGATCCAAACTACATAACATCTCGAGCAATTTTGTCAACTCGGAATGAGTACATTGACAAGATCAACATGAGGATGATTGAGAGATTTCCTGGGGAGGAGATGGTATACCACAGTTTTGATCGGGCTGAGGATGATCCAAACAACTACTATCCTGCAGAATTCTTAAATTCATTAACACCTAACGGGCTACCTCCCCACATCCTAAAGTTGAAGATTAATTGCCCTATTATATTGTTACGGAACATTGACCCAGCGAATGGGTTGTGCAATGGGACTAGGTTGGTTGTCCGGGGGTTCATGAGGAATGCAATTGATGCTGAGATTGTGCTGGGCCAGCATGCTGGTAAGAGGGTGTTCCTTCCTCGAATTCCTCTCTGCCCGTCAGACGACGAGATGTTTCCATTTAGGTTCAAGAGGAAGCAATTCCCTGTTAGACTTAGCTTTGCTATGACCATTAACAAGGCACAAGGACAAACTATACCAAATGTTGGTGTATACCTCCCTGAACCTGTATTTTCACATGGCCAACTCTATGTTGCTCTTTCTAGAGCTACGTCTAGAAGTAATCTGAAGATTCTTACTATCCCGGGTAAGGAAGAGGAAGGCCGGTCCAACTCCATTGCAAAATTTACAAAGAACATAGTCTACAAAGAAGTTCTCAATGTGTAGTCCAAGGTATCAATCACTCAAGTACAATTTGGTGTCTGTTAAAATTTCAATATTTATAACCAGGGCCAGTCATCTAAAATTGTTTTCCATCTACAGGTCTGAAGTTTGGGCAGTGGACTTTCAAAATGGCAACTTGGATACTTGCTTTAGTGTTCATGATATTTTTTATTTTGTAAATGTCAGCTTCCTCACGTCAGACATTTACATGTGCACAACAAATGTACCTTCTGGCTATGAGGTAAGCACTACAAATTATTTCTTCCTTTACATGTGTATGTAGTGTAAACATTACAACACCTTGCATCATACAGAACTAACCTAGAGTGATATGCTTGATCTTCTATGCCAGATGGTATTTAAAAAAATGTGTTTCTCACCAAGGAAAGTAGTTATAATAAGCATCAACATCAGTATGAGAAACAAATTTAAGATGACTGAAATATTATGTTAAAAAAATAGCCAGAAGATCCTGATCTTACTAAACAGAGTTCCTGGCTGGAAGATATTTTTTATGTTTTGCTCAAGTAGCAGGCAGTAGGTAGCTTTGTCTATTCATCTTGTTACAGTCAAATCTTGCTTTATATAATGTAGAAGAGGATGAAAGTTTGTTTATTTAAGAAATAATCTAATGATTAGAACAATGAATGCCTTCTAGGGGCGTCGCCTCCAGTGGCTTCCTATACATTGAGCATTTCTTTGTAAGATGTAACATAATACAAGGCACCTATCTGATAAATGGGAAAAACGTGTATATACTTTGTTGTGTATTACCAATATATATGTGTCTATGTTTCATACTGTAAAACATGGTCATTGATAATTTTGCTATTAAACAGTGCTTGCTGGAGACTAAAATAGACGAGAGCCGCATTGGTAGAGGTCAGTGGACTGGAGGTGTGCGGTGCACTGAGAAGGCGAAGCAGAGGCTGAAAGTTAGACTAATTTTCTGTGCTTCACGAGCTGCTTTGTAGCAAAGTTAAATACTCTGTTTTTTTACAGTGAGGGGAGATACTTGTTGCACATATAAGCTATGTAGCGCTTATGTTTTTTAGATGGAAGATACTCTACTTTGTAGCAGGGAGAGATAGTGCTACTTCTGTCATATTCTTGTACATACATCTCTAAGCTTAATAACAATTGATTATGCTCTTTGTTGATTTTCCATGATGCGACTTTTTGATGATGCGGTTCTTGTGTCGAGGCCTGTATGATTCATGAGATGATTGGTTTTAAGAATGAAGAAATAGTGGCAAATAAACAAAATAAGACATTATGGCACATTGTATTTGGAAAAATTGTCATGATGTGTGTCCTTGTAGTTGTAATGTTTTAGCCGAAGTTTGTTTATTCATGCTTTATTTCTATCTTGCATACATGATTCGGAGATAAAGCTGGTCAGTCGTGAAGTTGACCGATTTGGATTCAGTGTCGCCGTTGTTGCCACATGTGTGTGAACAGATTTTCTATCTGCCGCATGGTCTCTATCAACTTGATATAGGATAGAGCGAGCAATGATAAAACTCAATGTGGAGTACAACAAGTCTTTCAGTGAGGCGGAGATGGAGAAGAAACTGTTTGGCTTGGACGCATGGGTTTGTGGATTGCAAACCATATTTTTGATTGTGCTTGATATTTATGTATCTATCAACAACACATCATTACTTTGATCAATGACTGTATATTTTTTTATTTTGTCAGCAGCAGCGTATGGGATCGTAACTATAACTTAAGTTAACCTTTTTTTTATCCCGTAGCGTAGCACGGGCATCTTACTAGTAATCACCAAAAGGCAATATCAGAAATTATCTGGTAGGCTAATAATATCAGAAAGCTTGGCAGCGACTGCACATACCTGCAGTGTTCTGTCTTCCAGGCCTTCTTGTTGTCTCCGATACTGCACGAACATTAAGTAACAAACTGATCAGCATACAGAAAGTATAAATTTGACCTTGTAAATGAAATGTTCTGACATCAAATAGTTCCATTCTACAACTACACAGACCCTAGACTAACAGTCTTAAACACAACACTGTCCAGATTAAACAAAACCAACGCCAGTCTACACTGTTATGGTCTCGAGCTCATTGATAAATTACTATCCACACATGAGCCAAAGACATGCACATCTCGGACAAGAGGAAACTAAAGTTCAACATAAGCTCATCAGTTAAGCACTTGAGCCAAAAAAAGAAACGTTGAAGCCGTCAGACCAAAATACTAAAAAAACTGCACGTTTAATTAGCTAAGCGTACAACAGGTTCAGGAGAAGCACATGACACCACAACAAGCACATCTACAGGCAGTAGCTATTGGATATGATGCCTGCTTTAGATTGATTGATTGATTTGGTTGCTGCTGCTTACGGCTGTTGGTTGGTGTTCAAATGTACTCCTACTAGATACAGTAGATAGCTAGATGAAGCTGGAGACTATTGTTACAGCGCACAACATGATACTGAAGCCATACATCATAATATGGTTGATTTGGTTGGCGCTAGCTAATGGCTGTTGGCGTCTGAATGTAGCATCCAGTCTCATACCAAGTTGCCTCATTCATCTCAATCTCATCCAGAGCATGCAAGCAGAGTGACAAGCAACGCAAACAAACAAACATTGGCAGCAGCTTAGCATATATAGCAGGAGCGGTGTCTGCTGACATACTGCCGATCCTCGTCGCGCTTGCCGTACCTGTTCGAAGGACGCGAAGACGGCCTCGAGGACTTCGCCTGAGTGGAGGTCGGCGCAGAAGGCGTGGACGCTGGGGAGCGCGTTGAGCAGTGCCCGCGGCGCGGCCCTGCGGTGGTGGGTGAAGGCCACGTCGACATAGACGCCGTTGCCCCCCGCACCCGGCGGCGAGCGCGACGAGGAGGTGCTGGCCGAGGTAGCCGCTCCCGCCCACCACCAGCACCCGCTTGCTCTCCATCTCCGCCAATGCCCGCTGCTCCGGCGCCCCTCCTCTCTGGCGGAGCGAGCAAGCTAGAGTAGGTCGGATGCGGGCGCGGGGTGGATCTGAGGGGCGGGATCGGAGACGACGGGTTTGGGCACGTGGAGCAGGTGGAGGACGAGGGTGGGGTCGGGAGGAGGAAGCGGCGGGGAGGGGGTTGCGGTGGATCTGGCCGGCGACAGTGTTCGGAGGGCAGGGAGAGGGGATGGAGGTGGCGACGGCGGCGGAGTGGATGCAGTCGCCAGCGTGTGGTTCGTGGGGATCCAGATCATGGGGACAGCACCATTCATGGGGGACGGCGGCGGCGCTTGGTAACAAGGTGAGGGCGTGTGGTGGGCTGGTTGGTTCGGTTGGGTGGTGAGGGAAGGGGAGGGGCGAGAGGAGGGGGGCGTAGGAGAGGCCATGAACGATGGCGAGCTCCGCCGGAGGAAGGTGGCGGCGGCGGCGGCGATGGATCTGGAAGGGAGGAGGCGAGGTCTCTCCATCGGGCGAGATAGCGAGGAGATGGGGGATCTGGAATGGGATGGATGTGGAAACTGGAAAGAAAGGAGGCGGGGGGGGGTGGATGCAAAATGACCATCTAGGGTTTCGTGGTTGGTGTGGAAGGGTTGAGGACGGCCGTTGGATCCGCGAGCATCCGACGGCGTATGATGCATGATCCGCGTGAAATGTCTACAGACCAATCAGAATGCAGTATGATGCTATGACCATCTAAATTGGTCATAGTTGTCTAAAAATAATATGTTAAAATCATGTCAGCTATTTTATGACCTGAGAAATTCAAAAAGAAAATAGAAAACCTTCTCATTGTGTCACCAAAATGTGAACGAGTTTTCAGAAAAAATAACAAACATGAAAAAATATAAATATCTTCAAAAAGGTGTAGTGAGAAATGAGTTTTCTTGCAAAAATAAACATTTTTCATTTTTCGAGAGCCCAAAATGAGTTTTTTTGTGAAGGACCTACCATATATTTGTTTCAAAATTGAACCAAATCATTTTTCTAAAATACTATGCCATATTTAATGCACAATTGACAAAATGGTTGGGTGTCAAAAGTTTTGACCCACCTCTGGTGAAAAAGACAAATTCCCGCCGATTCACCTGCAAGCGGGTCAAATTTGAACTGCAGGTGCCTCATAGTTTGCTATTTATTTTTTTCCAAAAATCATTTCTAGGTACATAAGTACCTATTTAATCAGAGAAACACCAAAAAAATTCCAAGATTCAACCACTAGCTAGGAACGGTCATTCCCGCCGTTTTGACCGCATTTTGAAACGGGCATAAAAAATTCAAAAAAAATCAAAAAATTGGGAAACCTTCGCATTGTGTCATTATATGTGTCCAAATTCATAGGAAAAATAACAAACTTGTAATACGGCAATTATTTTAAAAAAGTGTTCTCAGAAACGAGCTATCACGTGTGGAGATCAATGGCTTTCAAGCCAAATAATCAATCTTATGGCCACATTCATGGCATAGTTTGTTCAAATGATCTCATATTGTGCACAAAGGTGCATATTGGAATGACAAACAATGTTACCTAAGGACGTTTTCATTTTCTTTGGACGAAAAAACCATTTTCCATTTTTCGAGTGCCCAAAAAAAGGTTTTTTTTGTGAAGGACCTCCCAAATAATTGTTGCAAAATTGGACCAAATCATTTTTATAAAATACTAGGCCATATTTAATGCACAATTGACAAAATGGTTGGGTGTAAAAAGTTTTGATCCACCTCTCGTGAAAAAGACAAATTTTCGCCGATTCAGTTGGAAGCGGGTCAAATTTGAACTGCAGCTGTCTCATAGTTTGCTATTTATTTTTTCCAAAAATCATTTCTAGGTACATAAGTATCTATTTAATAAGATAAACACCAAAAAAATTTCAAGATTCAATCGCTAGCAAGGAACGGTCAAGCCCGCCGTTTTGACCATATTTTGAAATGGGCATAAAAAATTCAAAAAAATCAAAAAATTGGAAAACCTTCGCATTGTGTCATTATATGTGACCAAGTTTCCAGGAAAAATAATAAACTTATAATACGATAATTATTTTTAAAAAGTGTTCTCAGAAATGAGCTATCATGTGTGAAGATTCATGGCTTTCAAGCCAAATGATCAATCTTATGGCCACATTCATGGCATAGTTTGTTCAAATGATTTCATATTGTGCACAATGGTGCATCTTGTAATTCCAAACAATGTTGCCTAAGGGAGTTTTCATTTTCTTTGCACGGAAAAACCATTTTCCATTTTTCGATTGCCCCAAATGAGGTTTTTTTGTGAAGGACCTACCAAATAATTATTGCAAAATTGGACCAAATCATTTTTATAAAATACTAGGCCATATTTAATGCACAATTGACCAAATGGTTGGGTGTCAAAAGATTTGATCCACCTCTGGTGAAAAAGACAAATTCCCGCTGATTCAGTTGGAAGCGGGTCAAATTTGAACTGTAGCTACCTCGTACTTTGCTCTTCATTTTTTACAAAAATCATTTCTAGGTACATAAGTATCTATTTAATCAGAGAAACACCAAAAAAAAAAATTCCAAGATTCAACCGCTAGCTAGGAACGGTCAAGCCCGCCGTTTTGACCACATTTTGAAACAGGCATAAAAAATTCAAAAAAAAATCAGAAAATTGGAAAACCTTCGCATTGTGTCATTATATATGACCAAGTTTCCGGGAAAAATAATAAACTTGTAATACGATAAATATTTTTAAAAAGTGTTCTCAGAAATGAACTATCATGTGTGAAGATTCATGGCTTTCAAGCCAAATGATCAATCTTATGGCCACATTCATGGTATAATTTGTTCAAATGATCTCATATTGTGCACAAGGGTGCATATTGTAATGGCAAACAATGTTTCCTAAGGAAGTTTTCATTTTCGTTGGACGAAAAAACCATTTTCCATTTTTCGAGTGCGCGAAAGGAGGTTTTTTTGTGAAGGAACTACCAAATAATTGTTTAAAAATTGGACCAAATCATTTTTATAAAATACTAGGTCATATTTAATGCACAATTGACAAAATGGTTGGGTGTAAATTTTTTTGATCCACCTCTCGTGAAAAAGACAAATTTCCGCCGATTCAGTTGGAAGCGGGGCAAATTTGAACTGCAGCTGCCTCATAGTTTGCTATTTATTTTTTCCAAAAATCATTTCTAGTTACATAAGGACCTATTTAATCATAAATACATGGTTTGGTGGCGATACGTCGAGGTTTGGGCGGTGGCCGAGGGCCCCAACTCTAGAGCGCGTAAACTCGCATGCCCGTCGCGTGGTCACCGCGTGACCGTAATGTTGCCATGTGTTCTGGGCGGCCTAGGCATGTCTAGTGGGTTGGGTACTCCCCAGGTTGGTGCTAGGAAGAAAATTACAACATAAGATTCTCACGAGGAGACCGATCGATGCTCAAACATGAATTAGCAGCCAAGTGTTTGATTAGCGGTACGGGAAATGTACATGGCTAATGGGCGTGAGTTTTGGCTGAGGATGATCAGTTACTAAGAAGACCGTGTTCACAAATTTTCAGCTCAAAAGGAGTAGCCTAGGTGGTACTTGCTTTGCAAACTACCAGACTGGACATAACTACGAATGTTGAAGCTCGACTCAAAATAATGAATGGATTGAGCTGGAATTTGGTGGAGGATGGTTATTTGGGCATAGGAAAGCACTGTAGAAAATGGATACTATTTGTACATGCCAAAGTGGTACTTCCTTCACAAACTGTTGTTCTGAACAGAATAGGAAAATGAATATTTTTGAATTATTTTTTAACTAGGCAAGGAAGGTTTTTACATATTTGACTAAGATATGACCCAAAGAATTTATGAGATTTTTTTGGGAATTTTGGGGATGACACAAATATAGGTTGCTTCACAACCTAGGGTAAAAACTGCCACATGGACATGACACATAGGCAAAACTGATGAGGTGGCGCCTAGTCATAGCAACCCACCACAATTTATAAGGCTATGACCATCTATATTGGTCGTTAACAACTAGAAATAAGGCAGCGGACTAACGCTGTTTGCTTTATGACCATTTCGTGTAAGGAAATTACGACCTTTCTGACCAAAATGGTCGCAATGGTTTAGGGTTTGGAGCCCCCCGAACAGCTTTTGACCAATTGGTCTCAAATGGTCATAAATCTATGACCAATTCTTCGAGGGTCACTGACAGAAGGTCATAAGTTGACATATTTCTTGTAGTGCTTCTTGCTTCAGCAAACCTGCCCAGTAACAGAAGTGAGCGCACGTAGAGAAACTACATTCAAATGGGGTTTTAGACGTTTAAACTCAAATGTAGCACTATTGTGGCAAATCCAAATAGCCTAGCAAAGCGCAACTATGCCAACTGTGTAAAAGATCTCCCCATCTGGGAAGTAAACATAACACCAAGAATAAGCCTACCACAAATTGTTTGGGCACAAGTCAGTGCCAAGCATGAATGCGATAGTTCTTTAGGTCACTTTAGCAACAGGGCAAGCAAAAAAGAGATGTTGAGATGTTTCACGCTTCCCACAGAATAAGCATTTAGGGTTCCCTTTCCACCCCTTTCTTCTCATCACATCTCGATCTTCTAATCACATCTCGAATCAATTTGGCAGCCTATTTGCATGCCGCAATATTTTCCTTATTTAAGATTTATCGGATCATCATCGAAATGGCAAAGTAGGTGTCACCTTTTCTACCGTCTTTCCTTGGTCATGCATGGATGCGCGAGTTTCCTTCGGCTAGTTGCCTAGCAAATCTTTTAATGGTTGTGTTAATTTCTTTCCCGCCCTCTCTGTATAGCGTGTATCATGACTCCATTTACTTAATGGGTCCTCTCTCTCCCATCTCGAAGTTCGTATAATTTCATTCTTTCGTGCCGAATTTATTCCCTCTATTAATTTCTTTCCTACATGCTCAACTACTAAGAATAGCGATTTTATTTTCTTTTAGTTATTTTCCTTTCTTCATGTTTATAGCCATCTCTCCCATCAGCCCATGCATAGAGAACGTAATTTATTTTTTGTTCTTCTAATTTATGCCTTGTGATATTTATTTCCCTCTTTCTAATTCTTTCCCTTCGTACTCAAGGGCTCATAATAGCGGGATTTATTCATTCTTTAGTTCTTTTTCGTCCTTCCTTCACACAAGAGCGGAATTTACTCATTCTTTTAATCCATTTCTTTTCTGCTCATATTTGAGCCCAAACGGGACCATCTCCCTGAGGCGTCTTATTGATTTTATTCAAAACATATATAATTTATGCGATGAGTTGTAAAATAATAAGTTGGAACAATTCAATAATTGATTTCTCTACTACTAAGTCGGGCGACTGGCGAGGCCCGGTAGACATCAGCATGCGCGCTTGAAGGAAAAAATAGCAACCGAGAAAAACGAATCATTATTTTTGACGGACAAAAACTTATAATACAGATGATGAACCAAAAAAGAAGAAAAGCACGTCCATTTATTAGTAGGTATAGATACAGATAAAGAACCCAAAACCCTTCATATGCTGAAAAATCTTATACGAACATAGAGTATGCAAAAACTATAAGCGCTAATGGATTCGTCAATCGGTCCATGGTTGTAGCTAGCACTCAGTGACTAGGCATTATGCAACCAGTGTATAAGTGTAACTCACAAGAGCAAGAACAATAGGTTCAAGGCGTATTCCCGCAACAACCAAGAAAAAAGAAACTCATACTAGCCATAGTGGAGAGAAACTTACACTACTCCTGTACCGATGCATAAGATATCTTACATTGTGCATCGCAACCAAGGCAGAGAGAAAACAGAGAACTTAATATTTATTTGCTACCACATCCATCCTGATTTATTGTTCCCTTTGTATTTTGTGTTAAATTTTGACCGTAGATTTGACTAGCAAAATGTTAATGCATGTCAGAAAAAATGCTTCTAGATTCATATTTGAATGTACTTTTTAATTATATTATTTTTGTTACATATGACTTACATTTTCTTAGTTAAAATCATGGTCAAAAAATGACATAGAATACGAGGAGCACTAGTAAACCAGGACGGATGTAGTAATTAATATTATTGCATGCAATGAACTGACCACTGCATGTCGTGCTAGGTATTCTTAAGTTATTAAACACATACACGCCGCATGTCTCTTAGGGCATCTCCAATAGATTGTATGTTAATATTATTGGTAAAATGTCCATGTCATCAACCAACACGCTATCATACAATCACTCTAATAGGTTGTATCTAAGCTATCCAATAAATGATGAGAAAATAAATGTGATTGCTCTTTATTGCACCTTGGAGCTTGTGCAAAGGTTGTTGATTATTTTACATACAACTTTGTTCTCTCTCCACATTTATTACATGTCACATCATTATTATGTCCTAGGTGGCAAATTTACCAACATCTATCTTACAGTTGTTGGAGATACCCTTATTGGTTGATTCCTTTATTCATGTTAAGAAACAAAAGACAAGGTGCGAGTTAATGCATCACGCCTAAGTGTTTTGAGATTATTTGATTTTCGTAAGATGACTTATGCACCATTACAGAGAGCACGTTACCCTATGCTATGTTACCACCTCAGTAGTGAGTAGTAACATATGTGTGTTGTTATGCAAAACTTCATTTATTAGGTTATAGATTTAGGCCTCCTTTGGTTTAGAGGAGTCTTGTAGAAATTTTATAGGATAGGATTTTTATAGGAAAAAAATCCTTTAGATCTCTTTGGTTGGTAGGAATGGAATCCTATTCCTACGAAGGAATTCTTCCTATCCTCCACATTTTATAGAAAAATAAACATTAGGCTAAACTCAATGGAAAAAAATCCTATGATGTGAATCAAAGGACATCTTCTTTTCTATTTCTACTCATAGGATTTGAGATACATGTCATCTCATTTTTTATGACTTTCCTATTCTTTTGATTTTCCTACCCTATGAACCAAATGAGACCTTATATCAAGAAATAAGAGAAGGATGTTCCTACAAGGCTCCTTAGAGTTCAGCGATCGTGGGTCGTCGGATCATGATGCTTGATGGGTTTTGGGCCGTTGGATCGAGAGGTGGGAGGATCTGGGCCGTCAGATCTAGAAGAAACACTGCTGGAATGAATAGTAATGGCAGCAGAATGTAAATACCATGCCCCCACCAGGGCATTTTGGTCATTTCGCATGGTGGGGGTATAAAAGGGGGCCGCTCATTTGACGAAGACCTAGCCGCTTCCTCCCTTGCTCGCTCCTGCAGCCGCCTCCCTCCCTCCCTCCCACGCAGCCGCCTCCCTCCTCCCTCGCTCGCGCCTTCGCCCCGCGCCTCCCCCGCGCCCAGCTCCTCCCGCCTCGCCGCCGCCTCCTCTCCCCTCCCGCGTGCCTCCTCTCCCCTCCCCCCTTCGGCGTGCCTCCTCCCTCCCACCCACATCGCCGCCGCCACCCACCGCCTCGAACGGCGCTGTCGGCGGCCAGATCCGCCACAGCAGAGCGCCCCCCCCCCACGACGACCAGCAGCAGAGGAGGGAGGACGAGGAGCATGACAGCGGTGGCGGCGAGGAGCAGCAGTAGCAGGCGGAGGCGCTGCAGATCCCCGCCGAGCAGGCCGCGCTGGTGCTCGGGGTGCTCGCCGCCGTGCTCCCCGGCGATGACGACGAACCCGCAACGGAAGAAGCTGGCGCCTCCCCGCCCCCATCTATCCACTCCGTTCAGGTCTCTCTCTCTCTCTCTTCCAGTTCTCGTTCTTACATCCACTCTCGTTGCCAGATCCTCCTGTACCCGCAGCAGATAGAGAGAGGGATGATGTGAAGGAGACGAGAGGAAGGAGAAGCCATGCCCCGTCCACTGGCTGGGCTCTGTTTCATCACCCCAATCTTCCTACCTCTATCCCTTTCTTTCAGGTACTCTCTCTCCCTCCTGATTAGCCTGCTCTCCTCTCTTATGCATTCCTTTGTTTGATATAATACCTGAAATTTCCCATCTTTGTGTTGCACTGGCAGATTTTTTTTGTGTACATGCATACAAGGCGCTCGATGAAAATCCAAGCAGGTTGCAAGGGAAGGCAAATTCCATTTTATGCTCATGTGTAATCATTGATTCTTTTTTCCTCACATTTAGCATGCAGTCAACTTTTACTTATATGTACAATATATTACCTCTTTCAGTTATATGACTTGCACACACACAATATATTGCATCTGTAGGTCATGTGACTTGCCTACGGAAGATATGAGTGTCCTTGGAAAATATTATTATGCTGGATCTACTATGGTTGCCACATTATGCAAGTCAGCATTTAGTGATCTAAAAGTTTAGACCATGGCATTATGTTCAATGCTCAGCAAATACACCCTTCGCAGGTATGTTTGGCAGTTCATTCACAAGTGACTTGCAATATCTGCCTACTGAATTTTTGGTGTTAATTTTACCTTCTGTTCAAGCATTGTGTGTTTAGTCTTCTACTAACATGTATTTTCATATGGCCGAACAAATCAACTGGTAGAGATTTCAGAAACTGTTCAACTATGCATTTTTTATTACATTTTTTATCAGTTTTTTGGACTTTAACTCCCTGTTGTATGTATGTATATTAATTTTCAGTGGATAAATTTCAAGGGTTTTAACTTTTTCCTTTACACTTCCTAGCGACCCAGACCAGTGCCATGGCAACAAGCTTGCCCTCCTACCCCAACCTTGAACTTGAGCGGCCGATACCACCATGACTTGGTGGCACAGCTGGTGGAACCGGCCTCCCTAAGCGAGCCATCATATGGCCGCCGCGCTTCCGCTCAGTAAGTACTACTCCCTTTATCTGATCTTCTCATCAGCTAAATGAACACATGTGGTTCGTCCGCCTTTTGTTCTCCTGGATCCAAGAACCCTTCCTTCGTTCCAAATCCAGAACGATATTCCTTTTTTATCTGGATTGGGATTTTAATTAGGAAGATTTTTTTCTAGGTAGAGGAGTAGAGGCATTGTTTCCAAGGTTAGTAGTGAGGTGTTGCAGATTAGAGCACCATCGGCAGTTTTTTAGCACCATGGCAAGGCAGATGTGCTCCGTGTGCCCGACATCTTCAAAAGAATCATCTCATGCAGTATTCCAAAAATGTAGCATTATGTAAAAGTCTGGTTATGAAAATCATATGAGCAGAGATAACACACTAATCAACTTTCTGCATTAGATTACTTAGTTGTGAGCTAGAACCTGAAGAAAAGTGAAGCAAGCTAGATACATAAAAATTAGGCACTCCCTGCAACTCCAATACCAAATAGGCAGACAGACATCTTGGCATTCGACAGTAGGAGACGATGAGCTTGAGAAGTGACATGGTTCTGTTGAAGTAACGGTGCGTTTGGGCGGTCTGGCTGTTGACCATTGCGTCCATATGTGGGGTTGGCTGGTCCTGCACCTCTTCCGGCGGTAGCGGTTGGGCGACAGCTGAAGATCCTTCTCAAATTTGAACTCCATTTTTTTTAATATTCCCTATTTTTTGCACACTGATGATCACATTTTTGAACTGTATAATTGATTCCCTATTTTTTGCACACTGATGATCACATTTTTGGACAGTATAATTGATCTTGGTATGGTTTATAGCTTCCTGCTACAACTCTTACCATTGTCCAATCAAGTTCATCCATGTCAAACACTATCGACTTGAAACAGAGTAGTGTCAAAGAGAAGGTTTGATTGTACTATTTAATCGCTCATCAATTTCATTTTCTACTTTCTTCAGTTGGAAAACTTCAACCTAAAAAATAAACTGGTGGTCTATACGAAATAACACATCAGTTTTCTACTGATTTATGCCTCACTTTTTATTTGTCTCAGCAGATTAGAGTAATAAATTGATGGTCATTCTCTACTTTGTATTTTTATTTTTTATGAGATTGATCCAAGAAAGAATGACATGTATGCAATACTCACTAAATTGTAGGGTTGTATAGCAAGGCTTATAGTCTCGAATTATTACTGTCAATTGTCTTATTTTATAAAGTATTTTGTTTAGTGAATATATATTCCAAAATTTCTCACGTACTGTGTTTGTAGAGGAAAAAGGACCTGATTGCAGGACACTAAAATATTATTGGCTGTCAAAGCTCCACGGTCGCTTACACATGTATATTATCCATGTAGTCTCGGTTATCTAGGATCAATTACAACAAGGAAGTTGGATATTTTTTTATAATGGTGACATATTTTCTTAATTTAATATACTTCCATCTCACTATGTTGATTTATTCATGCTATTTTGACGAGGATGGCATCGATGCCAGTTCATGGCTATGCAAGGCATCAGTGCTTGATGATTCGTCACAGAGTGATGTGTTACTCGTTGGGGACTTAATTTGCATCGGAAGCAGATGCAGTAAACTCTGAAAACTAGATTATTTTTGCTCATATGACATGAACACAATGGAATATTTTCTGAGGGAGTTGATCATGCTTGCCTTTCCCTGAGCTCCAGCTATTCACGCTACCGCATATAATATCCATCGTAGCTATATAGATGTCGCCATCATTATGCTATTAGACATAATCTGGACTACTGCCTTAATTTCAAAAGGGTACAATATTATTTTCAGTTTGTATACCTTTATGTAGTGTTGTAGCTTGGTTTATTTGAAATTTTAGTGTTCATGTTAACAATCACTAAAGATGATACAATTGTGGATGTAGGTTTCTATTGAAACAATCACTAAAAATGATAAATATGCAAGTGGTGACAGATTGTTGTTACCATGTGGATCTTAAGCTCCACCATTTCCTAATTTTGCTCTCATGTCCGCCTCTAGGTTTCTTGTGCGAACCATGTGCGCCTGCCTAGCTGTATTGCGGCTCGCGGATGCGGCACATGAGTAGATGAAAGAGGAATAACCGAAGCCCCAATGCCTCCACACATTCTTGCTCCCTGACAATGGGAGTACTAGGTTGCAAACTCCTTTCCCTTCCCTTATATTTGCAATATGATGATGACTATATGATGATAGTGTTGTTATGAAGGTGAGATGCCACCACAATGTTTCAGAGGCTCACATCTGTCAGTACTCATTAGATAGAACTTGTGTTGCAGTTTTTGTTATGTGCTTCTCTAAATTCTCTGTTGGCCATCGTCTATCTCTCCTGCATAGCTAGCCCGGTGCCATCTCAGAAGCTAAACCAAAACTTTTAAGATGCTTGTGTAGCAAAATGCGTTTGGAGAAGCTCATTTATCTTTCAGTTACTCTGTATAAAGTGTAATGTTCTATTTGGTTTTGGTTACCGGTGATGTCTAATTCTCCAGGCTTCTTAAAAATGATGGCTATGCCCAACCTGCTCATACTAACCAACAATAACAGCTCAGTTGTATCTAGTATTTCCTATTCATTGGTTATAACAATTGACTTGTGTGTAGGATTCGTCCAGTATATATTCTAGGATAAACAATGGTTTGGTGATGCTATTAGTTCATGAGAAGTTCAAGGAGGATTTTTGATATTATTTTATTGTTAACGAGTCATGCCAGTAAGCTTTATGTATTTGTTCACCGTGGGGAGCAATGGGGCATTGCACACTTACCTATCCATAAAGAAATATAAGAGCGTGTAGATCACTAAAGTAGTGATCTAAATGCTCTTATATTTCTTTATAGAGTGTGTATATCTTTAGTGATCTACACGCTCTTATATTTCTTTACAGAGGGTGTATATTGCTACCTGGTTATGTTGGTCTTTCGTATACAGGCCTTGATATCCTTATGTATGGTCCTTCTTACCTAATGTGTATTATGAATGGTATTTCAACATGTGGAATGTATTCCTAATCCTGGTCTATAGAACTACCTTTCTGAACTTGATGTCTCAGTTGTACTCGAACAAGAGCGCACGGAGGGAGCTCTTCTACGCCACACCGGCGACAGGAACAAGGAAAATCCAGTCCACGGTGCCACCAATGAACAAGGTAAACATGAGTTGTCGGTCACTTATAAATTCTGTACTTTTGTAATGTCGATCCAGGATTCATGTGAGTAAATCTTACTGTTCTTTGGGCCGTGTACAAAAATATTGTTCGGTTTTCAGTAGTAGCTGCAGTTCTATTGTTGTGAAAGCCTCATGGTCCATTAGAACACCCATTTTAGATAGAATACTTCAGATCTATTGACTGTGATTTAGTTGTGGCATTGATTTTTATTTGGTCGAATACTCACCTAATGAATCTATTAAATGATCTAAATACCACCGATTCACATATTAGCTTGTGCCACCGTTGATTCTTTACTTATCGTGTTATTCCTATTTTTGAGCTTGCAGGCCTGGCACATTCTATTACCAAATATATTATACATATCTAATTGTTTGTCGTCTCAGGCACAAAGCATGAGGTGTTTGCACCAATTGCTTTCTTCGCACCATGGCCATGGCTTTGATCGTCGATGGACGTCACCAATCACCTATTCTAACTCTGGCAAGTACCCGATGATATATGATGCCACCAGCTCTTGTGATGTACCATGTAAACAACCGTGTGATCTCCCTCTTCTTTTGTGAACACGGCCTGGCGCGTCTATCCATCCTTTTGTACTCAATATCTACCTTGTACGAACATTGCATGGATGGACATTGCATCCTTCAATTTACCATGTATGAACATTTGCATCCTTTAAATGTGTTTACTATCATTCTGGTCGCTATGGAGATGTGTTGTACTATATATCATTCTGAGATGTGTTGTACTATATATCATTCTGGTATCCATCGATGATGTCTTGCCCTTATTACATGTGAATGTTTGTTTGTTATCCTATTTGAATACGTACGCTAAGCCTGACTTCCTACTAACTTGAGCATTACTTGCTTGGCCAGATCGTTGGGACCGGCACCCTCGCGCCAAGGCGCGCTGCCGATCTAGTTGTCTAAGAATACATGATGTCACCGTAACTAGTTAAGTTACTTAATTTACCTCTTTTTTTCATTTCACTCGTGTCACATAGGCAAATTTGTTGAGTTGAACTCGATGTTACTCTTGAAATTATTCCCACTACATCTAGTCTCAATACATGATGTTACAATAATGTCACGAACTAGGTCTCCAAGGAAAGGAACTTGGAGAGGGAATTGGGGATCGAGGTAGCAGCCAGAAGGTTAGGTACAGACCAGAGGATAGTTAATCAGACTCCCCCCTTTTCTCTCCTCACCTGCCACGCCTTAAGAGATGAGGCCACACACACACGCTCACCGCTCACTCAGTCATTACATGGGCCTGGCCCTAGTCACGGGACGCAGCCCGGTACGCCCGTGGGCCGTGACATTCCCCCCGCCTTAGTTTCGGCATGTCCCCATACCGGTGCACGAGGAAAACGACGACGCAAATCCCCTTCCTTCTCCCAGGTCGCGCAGGACACCGGTCAGCCTGACCACTTGACGAGAATTCTGCCTGCTGTGGTTGTTCCATGCATGCGTGTCTCCGAGCTGATGATTGCCTCAGGAACAGTAAAGGCAAGGAAATTCAGTTCATCACTAACCTTGGCTGCTGTTGGAACATGGCGCTTGAGCTGAGACACGTGCACCACTGGATGCACCTGACTTGCCTTGGGCAGATCAAGGCGATACGCGGCATTACCAATTCGAGCCAGAATCTTGTATGGTCCGAAGAAGCGGAAAGAGAGTTTCTGGTTCAACCTGTCGGCCAATGACGTCTGTATATATGGCTGAAGCTTGAGGTAAACCGAGTCACCAACCTCGAAACTTCTTTCAGAGCGATGCGTGTCTGCTTGCGACTTCATCCTTTGCTGGGCACGAAGCAATTGTTGATGGAGGAGCTGCAGCATCTCACTGCGCTCTTGAAGCCACGCATCCAGATCAGCCACAGAACTAGTGGTGCTTGGCACAATTCCAAGATGACGAGGTACATGTCCATAGAGCACTTCGAACGGTGTCTTTTCCAACGCCGAGTGATATGTAGTATTATACCAGTACTCAGCCAGGTGGAGCCACTCAAACCATTTCTTAGGACAAGCATGCACTGTGCAGCGAAGATATGTTTCCAAACACTGGTTCAGCCGCTCAGTTTGGCCGTCCGTCTGCGGATGATAGGCGGAGCTCATGTGCAGCACTGTGTCAGAGAGTTTGAAGAGAGCTTGCCAAAAGTTGTTGGTGAAGATACGGTCGCGATCAGAGATGATCACCTCAGGCAAACCATGAAGACGGTACACAGAAGTCATATATGCTTGAGCCACTTGGAGGGCTGTGAATGGATGAGCCAAGGGAATGAAATGCCCATACTTGGTAAGCTTGTCGACGACAACCAGAATTATGTCGTGCTGGTTGGGTAACCCTTCAATGAAATCAAGGTTGACCACCTCCCATGGCCTTTTGGGAATGGGCAAGGGCTAAAGCAAACCAGGTGTCTTGACATGTTCAGGTTTGGCACGCTGACAGGTCTGACATTGCGCCACAAATCGTTTGACATCCTGCTTCATTTTGGTCCATGCAAACAGTTGTTTGATACGATGATAAGTGGCATAGATTCCAGAATGTCCCCCGATGCCACTGGAATGCAGAGCTTGCATAATGTGGTTCTGAGCCAAGGGGTTGGCTCCAACCCAGATACGGCCTTTGAAGCGAAGAAGACCATCTCGGAGGGAAAATTCACCCTTCCCCGTGCCTGGTGGTGATGCGCTTAACTCAGCTATGAGTTGAGAAGCATGCGGATCATCCGCGTAACCCTGTTGAAGATTGTCCATCCATGCTGGGGTCGCTGAAGAAA
This sequence comes from Triticum urartu, assembly GCF_003073215.2. Classification (NCBI taxonomy): domain Eukaryota; kingdom Viridiplantae; phylum Streptophyta; class Magnoliopsida; order Poales; family Poaceae; genus Triticum; species Triticum urartu. Next base: position 474,666,951 of record NC_053025.1, read on the forward strand.
TAGCCATCACTCCGGTGTCCTCGTGTTGCCGAGACAGTGCATCTGCTGCTTGATTGGCCACACCTTGTTTGAACTGAATCTTATATTGCAAACCCATGAGCTTGACAAAAGCCTTGTGTTGGACACCAGTGTGCAAACGTTGTTCTGCAAGGTGCAACAGACTACGATGATCCGTGCGGATGATGAACTCAGCATGTTGCAAGTAAGGGCTCCATTTGTCTACGGCGTAGATGATGGCAAGACACTCCTTCTCATAGGTAGACAGGGCTTGACTTCGAGTGCACAAGGCCTTACTGAGATATGCCACTGGGTGCTCTTTCTGCATGAGGACTGCTCTGATGCCCGTGTTGCACGCATCTGTTTCCAACACAAACTGTACCCCAAAATCTGGAATGGCTAAAACTGGTGCCTTGATCATAGCTTGCTTGAGCAGTTCAAAAGCAGTTTGCTGGTCGGGACCCCATTGAAATGGAACGTGTTTCTTCAAAAGTTGAGTCAATGGTCGTGCCAGGATGCCGTAATGCTGTACAAACTTGCGGTAGTACCCAGTTAAACCTAGAAATCCACGCAATGCCTTGGATGATGTCGGGCAAGGCCAATTCTTCACTGCTTGGACTTTGGCCGTACTGGTTGCCACCCCTTTTTCACTCACCACGTGCCCCAAATATTCGAGTTCTTGTTGCATGAAAGAACATTTGCTTCGCTTCAAGAAAAACGGATTTTGTTTCAGTACCTCAAAGACCCGTCGGAGCTGTTGCAAATGTTCTTCTTTTGTTTTGTTGTAAACTAACACATCATCAACAAACACAAGCACACCGTGGCGCAGATCAGGTTCAAAGAGTTGATTCACCACTCCTTGGAAGGTTGGTGGTCCATTAGTGACCCCAAAGGGCATCACCAGGAACACATACAAGCCTTGATGAGTCTGGAATGCAGTTTTGTATTGATCTTCTGCTGCAACACGAATTTGATGGTACCCCGACCTGAAATCCAATTTGGTGAAAAATCGGGCACCTGCTAACTCATCGAGTAACTCGTCAATCACTGGCATGGGGTGCTTGTTCTTGATTGTGAGGGCGTTGAGGTGACGGTAATCAACACAGAAACGCCAGCTGCCATCTTTCTTTCGCACAAGCAACACCGGAGAAGCAAATGGACTCACACTGTGTTGAATAATGCCGTTGCGCAACATCTCCTTAACTTGCTTTTCAATCTCTGTTTTTTGTTGTGGTGTATAGCGATAGGGGCGTACTTTAACTGGTTGTGCTCCAGCCACCAGTGGAATGCGATGGTCTGCAGCTCGACGTGGCGGCAGGGCTTGAGGTGTAGCAAACAGTTCAGCGAACTCCTCCAACAGTGGCTGCACTTCACTCGGTATAGTATGTTCCTCTGTTTCAGAGCTTTGTTCAAGGGAACACACCATGGATACTGCCGCCGGAGACACTTGCACCATGTGTGTGACCGCATGATGACGAAGCAGCCCACGCACCTTCCTTGCTGACATCTTCTTGCAACTCACGACTTTGTCAGTAATCCCTTGGAGGGTGATACGTCTCCCCTTGTGAGAGAACCGGAGACAATGCCCCCTCCAGTTTGCCCACATGGGGCTATGATCACAAAGCCAGTCGGCTCCCAGAATCAGGTCATAACAGCCCGACGGTAGCACCTTGACATCCTGAGTGAATGAATGTCCTTGCACTCCCCATTCCAGTTGAGGCACAAAAGAATCACACCTCATCCTGTTGCCATCTGCAATAACAAACGTTGATGGAGGCGTTGGTTCGGTGGTGAGATCCATCTCCTTGACCAGTTGCTCATTCACAAACGAGCAATCACTGCCTGAGTCCACTAGGATTAATATGTGTCGCTTGCCGATGAAACCGTGCAGCCGGAGTGTGCGCTTGGTCGAGCTCTTGGACACAGCCTCCGGCGAGCGAAGCATCATGATCTCACTATCATCACTGGATGCACCCATCTCGCCCTCTTCTGTTGGAGGATCCTCAGCTTGGAGCACCTCAATCAGTTCCTCAATAACATGGAGAGGCACGTGATCAGGGCACTTGTGTGTTTTGCTCCATTTGTCTCCGCAGGTGAAACATAACCCTTTTGCCCTACGGAAGGCCTTGAGAGACTCCACCTTGTCATCTGTCTTGGAGGAGGTAGCAGGACAAGCCTCATCAGATTTGCCAGTCACTTTGGACCGTATATTGTGCTTGTACTGATCGCGATCATGCTTGTTCTGGTCACGATCGTGCTTGTAAAATGAACGCCTCTTGTACGGGTCCAGCTCCTCTTCCTGCAACATTGCCAAAGTACAAGCAGTATCGAGATTTTCGGGGCGATGTAACCAAATAGCAGAACGAATGTCATCCCGCAATCCCGAAACAAACTCCTCCACAAAGAAACTCTCATCTAAGTTGGAATTGTAGAGCAAAATTTGAGGCCTTAGTTGCTCAAAATGCTCATAGTACTCAGCTACACTACCAGTTTGCCTAAGAGCATGCAATTGTCTACGGTAATTGGCATACTTGTTCTTCCCAAACTTCTCCTGCACCAAACTGCACATAGTTGGCCAATTATCTATGCGGCCCTGGGCTTCAACATTCTGCCACCACAAGGCAGCTGTACCCCGAAAGTTCAGCATACCATAGCGAGTTTTGAAGCTCTCCCGGACTCTAAACAACTCAAAATAAACTTCACATTGCTGCCGCCAGAGCTTAGGATTTTCCCCATCAAACTTAGGGAATTCCATTTTGGGTGTGTGCGATCCTGGTGGACGCCCCCAATGCTCACGATATGTCCTATCATCTTCATACCCATGCTCTCCTCCCCCAAAATTGCGACCCGGAATTGAGACACTGTGATTGGGCGCACCTGTGACCGGGGCGCGCATCCCGGCTCCCAAGAGCCCAGGAGCATCACCCCGGAAGAGATGGGCGTCGCGACGGTCACTTGACCCGAATCCAGCACGCCCGAGGTGGTAGTGGTCGGCGGCGGCTCGATCCTGATGCGGGCGCGGCAGGTGCGTGGACGGCACCGGTGCAGCCCTTGGAGATGGAGCGGTCACTCCTCCGCAGTCGATCTCCGGCTGCTCGACCCCAGGCCCCGCGTCCTGGTTGCTTGCGGGCGGCGGCCCCCTGGTCGAGGCCGTCCTGATGTCGACGGTGGCCGGCCCCTCTGGCGACGTGGACGCACCGCCGCCCCCATTGATCTGTGCTGCTTCCATGGCCGCCTTTGTCTGGGCTTGCTCCTCTTTCAACTCCGCCACCGCCCCCTTCAAATCCTTGAACTTCACGAGCAGCTGCTTCATCAGATCGGCCATAGTCTAACTCTGCTCGTTCATCTCCCCCACTCTCTGGCTCATGGCCTCGATCTGCTGGTTCTGTTTGTTCGGCGCCAGAGTGGGCAGGATCGGTTGCTCTGATACCAATTGTCACGAACTAGGTCTCCAGGGAAAGGAACTTGGAGAGGGAATTGGGGATCGAGGTAGCAGACAGAAGGTTAGGTACAAACCAGAGGATAGTTAATCAGACTCCCCCCTTTTCTCTCCTCACCTGCCACGCCTTAAGAGACGAGGCCACACACACACGCTCACCGCTCACTCAGTCATTACATGGGCCTGGCCCTAGTCACGGGACGCAGCCCGGTACGCCCGTGGGCCGTGACAAATAACTAGTTAAGTTACTTAGTTTACCTTTTTTGTCATTTCACTCATGTCACATAGGCAAATTTGTTGAGTTGGAATCGATGTTACTCTTGAATTACTCCCACTACAGCTGATAACGCCCACACGTGTGGTGGGAGCAACACCCGTCCACACACCCTATAACACACAGATTGCGCCACGTCTTCGCATGCATGCATGTGGGAAACTTTTTAGATTTTCAGTTTTAAAATGTTTTAGCTCTTAAATAAAAAATCCGATTAAAGATCTGTTTTCATCATTAAATCCATCGCGACGAGATCTTCGAAATTAGATCTCATATCAATATGTTTCGACGACTTTTTTTGGGGGTAAAAGTTGCAATGTCCATTACACATGAATAGCCATGGTGTTTACATTGAAGTTGTCATGACATATTTCAGCTATTTTTTTTCTACATTTAAAAGTAAATTTTGATATATTATAAAACAGGGAATTAAGAAACTAGACTTGCCATAAATCATAAACTAAAATTGTCATGATACATGCACTTAAAATTGCCATGGTTTATACAAAAAATAATTTTCATGTCAAAGTACTGGAATTGCCATGGTCAAAATACTAAAATTGCCATGATCTATAAACTAAAATTGCCACATGACAACTTTAGTGTGAACACTATGACAACTACAATGTAAACATCACGGCAACTTTTGGCAAACGAAAAAAAATCGTCAAGACGGATTTAATAATGAAAACAAATTTTTAATTAAGAGATAAAATATTGTTAAGCCGAAAACCAAAAAAATTCCCGCTGACGTCATCTATTTTGACGTGACAAAATGAATGATAATAAAGACGTTTGGGCCATGTTGCTTCGTGGCACATATGTGGGCGTTATCATTTGGGTAAATCAGATCCACCGTCAAAATCACATGAAGCAAAAGCTCGGATGACCGTTTAATATTAGTACGGCCACATCAATTTTCATTTTAATCTTTCCTTTCCTCAAGGGATGGGCAAGAATAACACTAGCACTATAGATTGTCATGGACCTCGTGGCACTATTAAATCCCTTAACTTTTGAGCAAGCTGTGTAACCACCCACTAACCACGGCACTAAAAAGATGTTAACTTTTCGCTGGAGCAGCTCGGACTGACAATCCCGGATTATTAAATGGCAGTAATATGATAATGCAGCCGTGATGTTCATGACGTGGTGCCCATGTTCTTCTAGTCCTCCCACTTTCCGTTTTGCCGATGATGCTGCTCACTACTGAATGCACGGATCACGACGCACCAGAGTAGTGTATGTCTCAAGCAACCAGGAGGGGGCCGGTCTCGAACCCGACAGAGACCATAGCGGGTCGAACCCCCACACGAGGAGCCCCGAACTCTTGTCGGTCGGCCCGCGAAGCCATCGCCCTCCTGCTAACCTTACCCGCCAACAGCTAAAGTGTGAAGTCAATGGCCCCACCTGGCAGCGAGGCGAGCACTCCCCCTCCCAGTCGTAAACAACGCCCACTGACGCCGAATCCCCTACCAAATCCCCGCCTAATCGCGGTTCTAAATCTCGGATCCGGGGCTGGGCGCGCTGAGCTGTCCCCGTCGATCGCACGCACCAGCGGTTGGGGTCTCGCCGGGCGCCACCATCAGCGGCAACTTTGCTTCCAACCGAAGCGCGAGCGGCACTGCACGGAGTAGGCATTGATTAATCGCCCGGTTTTTTCACCGTCCTTTCGGCAATTGTTTTCCTTAAGGAAAAAGCTGATGTCGTTGGAGCAAGTCGGGCGGTGTGGTGTGGTGGGATGGGATCTGAGCTGAGCTGATCGGCGCCGGTTGGTAGCAGTCGGTGTGTGTTTCATGCGAGGTGGAGGGGGAGGGACAGGGGGCGCTTATAAATACGGCTCAGATCTGGGAGGGCTTTCCACCTCGCCTCGTCGTCCGCCCACGGTCTAATCCGATTCAAACGCACCGCTTCCTCGTGTCCGAACTAAGCCCCAATCCCGTCACCACCGCCGCTGGTGAGCGCCCGTTCGTTCTCAACTTCCTTCCTCGATCGCGATCGTCGATCAGATCGTGTCCAGAATCTCGGAAGGTTTTGGGTTGGGTTGGGTTGGGCTGCTGCGTCGTGTGGCTTCTGACCATCTCTCCTCTCGGCCCGGTTGGATCTGCGTGTGCAGGTGCTCGGCGCGATGGCGCAGAAGGACGCCGCCAATGGCAACGGCGCCACCACGCGCCCGCCGCCCACTCCCTCCCCCATCCGCTTCTCCAAGTTCTTCCAGGTACGCCTCGGGATCTGATCGCGGCTGGATCTCGCTGCTCGTCACACGACTGGCGCTAATTTTGGGACTCTGTGGGGGTTTGGGCAGGCCAACATGCGGATCCTGGTCACCGGCGGAGCTGGCTTCATCGGCTCGCACCTCGTCGACAAGCTCATGGAGAACGAGAAGAACGAGGTCAGGACCAGATCCCCTAGCATCATTCTAGCTGTTAGCGAAATTCACCTGTGCGGGGTCAACTCCCTTCCGCTTGGATCTGAGTGGCACAGTCAGAGTCACCAACTGAGTGGGTCTAGAATTTCGTGAAAACGACGTTCAGAGTGGAGAGCTGCTTTGTGCCAGGCCAGATCTCAGTGTGCAAGCTTGTGCATTAGTTTTTGCATGCTGTGGGGCACTACTGTCTAGAGCTTAAGCTGGAAACTTTGCTCCACTCTCAATTTCTTTAGAACTACAGAGATCCAGTGGCAATGCTTTAGAGAACTATCTGATCTGTTTCAGAATGTGAGGTCAACTGAGATCCAGTGGCAATGCTTCTGAGATCTTGCTATGAGTCTGTGACTATTTTATTCTAGGAACCTCCCTTCTGAATCATGCAGAGTGCCTGTTAGTGGTACTGAGCTCTCTCATGTTCACCTCTCTCAGTACATTTTAAAACAGAGGGGTGTACTGTTTATCTACAATTCTACATGATTCGAAGCTCGGCTCATCATGTAGAATTCAGTGTTGTTACTATGCAGTTCTGTACAGACAAACTTAGCAAATGTAGACCAATCTGATCGTGCCTTCTTTTTGGTTCAGGTCATTGTTGCTGACAACTTTTTCACTGGGTCAAAAGACAACCTGAAGAAGTGGATCGGACACCCAAGATTTGAACTCATCCGTCACGGTAATACTGCATGCTGAAGGCATCTTGTAGTAAATTCTTGATTCATCTCCTTTCCATGTGGCTATACTATTTTGTAATGAACACAGATAGTTGACACCAATGAGTTGTTTCTTTCCACTGTTCCTTTAAAGTATACAGATCATTGTTTAACACATGAGAAATAGAGAACCATATAAGTTTATAAGGTCATAGCCAATGGCCGTACAAAAACCATGTCCTGAGTTGTCTGTTGAATTGAACCTGCAATATTCTAAACTAGTCAGTGAAGCCTTTGAGTTAACTACACCTCAGTATCTCATTTGTCTATGGCATGCTTATGTGACTTTCTTTTGGTAACTTTCTGTTCTAGATAGAAAGGACATCCATGCATATTTATACACTTCGCTCAAGTGTTATAGTCCAACCATATTCCAAGACTAAGTGATTGTCCAACCATGAAAACAAGCCAAATTGCCGTTAACTTGTGCTGCAATGCTCAAGTGTTATATCTTCGTCATTACATTCTTGTGCGTGAGTTTCACATTAATTTTACATTTTGCTGCATTTCAGATGTCACCGAACCACTGCTCGTGGAGGTTGACCAAATCTACCACCTTGCTTGCCCTGCCTCACCAATCTTCTACAAGCACAACCCTGTCAAGGTGTGTGTAGGCTCTGTTTTTGTGTTTATTCTGTCATAACTGCTCCTATCTGTCCTGACACACGCATGGGTGTAAATATCTTGTACAGACCATCAAGACGAATGTCATTGGAACCTTGAACATGCTTGGACTTGCAAAGAGAGTTGGAGCTAGGTCAGTGTTTATCACTTAGATCGATTGTGGCAGTATCATGGCAGAAATGAAAACCATATTAACCTGAGGTTTTGTGTTCAACTGCAGAATATTGTTGACTTCGACCTCTGAAGTTTATGGTGATCCCCTTGAGCATCCTCAGACGGAGGCGTACTGGGGCAATGTTAACCCAATTGGTATGCCTGTTCATCTGGCAAAAATGTTATGTTATCTTTTCTAAACTTGTGCCACGTAAGTCTCATGTTTTGAATTTATTTTCTTTATCAGGAGTCAGGAGCTGCTACGATGAGGGTAAGCGTGTAGCTGAGACACTGATGTTCGACTACCACAGGCAGCACGGCATTGGTAATACTTTGACCTTAAATTTAAACTAATCTATTTGCTATTAGTTTGTTCGTCCTTCAATAAGTCTTCGGTTATGAGTTGTCCTTAATAAGTATATGTCGTCTATTTCTGTAGAGATCCGTATTGCCAGGATTTTCAACACCTATGGACCTAGGATGAACATCGATGATGGCCGTGTTGTTAGTAACTTCATTGCTCAGGCCATTCGGTAATTCTTGTTTGACTTGACTTTTTCTGATCTTGCGTCCAGATAGTTTTGGTGCTTATTTGTTGTAATTTGTAGTGGTGAAGCACTGACTGTCCAGAAGCCTGGAACACAGACCAGGAGCTTCTGCTACGTCGCTGATATGGTTTGTTTTCTACTATCATCTTACTATTGAATACTATCTTGTCAAAACTGTGGATGGTCACCTTACCAGTGGTGTACCATTTCAATGCAGGTCAATGGTCTTATGAAGCTGATGAATGGAGACAACACCGGACCCATTAACATTGGGAACCCAGGTAAACTTCTTTTGCAAAAATAATAATAATAATAATAAATCTTTGGCAACGCGCTAACAACTTGATCTGTAAATTATTTATAATTCTGCACTTTCGTTCCTGTGGTGATGAACTGGACTTTCTTTAAATGTAGGTGAATTCACCATGCTGGAACTTGCCGAGAATGTGAAGGAGGTAAGTGGGATATTCTATACTCATCGACTCATTACATCCAACCTTTTTGTTTCAAGTAGCAGTGCTCCATTCAGCTTCAATGCATGACAATTCTGGATGGTATAATAACATGTGTGATTTTACTTACAGTTGATCAACCCAGAAGTGACAGTGACGATGACTGAGAACACTCCTGATGACCCTCGCCAGAGGAAGCCTGACATCACCAAGGCCAAGGAGGTTCTCGACTGGGAGCCCAAGGTCGTCCTGCGCGACGGCTTGGTGCTCATGGAGGACGATTTCAGGGAGCGTTTGGCAGTGCCCAAGAAGACCAAGGCCTAATCCCCCTCCCTACGTTTGGCGTACAACATCACCAATTTGCCAGAGCATACTCATAGTTGGGTGGGTTCGTCAATATTCGTTGCTGCGTTTCGTTACGGAATTTGAGTTCCAATAAACCAATTACACCTTCGTCGTTCACTTGAAAGATTGTATTATTAGAAACTTCATACAAGGCGTGGCTGTTTGTATTACCGTCGCTTTTTGCGGAACTTGTGCTCCTTATGTTTTAGCATATGAACTTCCCTAAATCAATTATAGCAATGTTCGTGCCATTTTGGGTTTGTTATTAAAGTTTTTTCTGCCAAGATATTTCTCTGATGCTTGCCAAGTGGTCCTATTTCTTGTCTTTATTTGTTCCCATTTCCTTTCTTTGGAAAAGAGGCGGCAAAGGGCACCTTTTATTCATTATCAAGCTTACATTCAGTATTGGACACTCCTTTACATATTGATTGCCAATCTTTGAAAGCATAGGACACTGATCAGTCACCTGTATGTGCTAAGCTACAGCATGCCAGATTTTTTTTGCCCACTACCTTGTCTGATTTACACTTGCTTCTGGGACACAGAGTTAAGGTTCCTTGGTACTGTATGTGATAAATCTGTATCTTCATTCATGTTTGCTGTTGTGGCAAAGAAATATTCTCCCAATGTCCAGGGGTGAGAATAATATTTCGCGGCGCTGCTTCCTTTACCAGGGTCGGATTATCCACCAGAAGAGTGACCTCCTTGCATCTGAATTTGGAAATTGTTTCTGCAGCAACCTGAAAGGCCATAGCCTCTGCTTGTAATCGGGAAATGCCATGTTTGCCACCTGCTGAAACAAAGAAGTTTGCTTTTACTTCATTTTCTTCTACTTGTATATTTATTCCAATGTCTGCTGTGTTTGATCCTGTACCCTGTAGTTTCTTGATTCAGGCCTCCTTTGGTTTATCATGGGAATAGGAAAAATATATGAAGTGAAATGACATGTATGTCAAATTCTGTAAGAAAAGAGATGTGATTTGGTTCATAGGATATGATTTTTTCCCCATTGAATCTAGGCTAATGTTTTCTTTTCCTTTGAATACAAAGGATTGCCTCATATCCTATACAAGAATATGATTCTATTTCTACATATCAAAGGGCTTCAAAGGAAATTTTCCTACGAAATTCCTATCCTTCATTCCTGCAAACCAAAGGATAGTGTTGAGCTTGGTTCCTTGAAGAGCCTGCATAGTCTGTATAAGTTGTTCAAGTCTTGCTCTGCATCATTTGGTCCATCTGCTTGGGAGTACTAGTAAATATGCACGTGCAACGCACGTCTCAACTAATATTACAATCATATGTGAAAAAGCACATCGTTTGGTATAATTAGTACCCTCAACCTGAACATATTCTACTACCGTACATCCATTTTAAATTATATATATAATTAAGAGCCATTTTATATGCCAAAATCTGTTATTAGAAACAGTATTGATCAGTTTTAGATTTTACGTATACACCTAAATTAAGCAAGCATTCAGATATGACATACATTTCCAAAGCAACACC